>NC_090402.1:25689789-25989789 GCF_036365525.1 Heterodontus francisci
TTTCATTCACACCACAAACAGTATAATTCCAGTTGTATTTTAAAATTGTCCCCCATTTCTGATGAGAGCTTTATTTATAAACTTTGTTAATTGTATAGTAATTGAGTACTTCATTGTGTTCAGATGGTGGGCATGAACTGGAGATTCACTTGTACTTCTATAAATAGGAACAGACTGAAACTGTGGTTGTTGGGTTTGGAGGTGCATGTTTGTAATGTGTCTCTGTAAATAAAAGCTTATGTGCTTTAAGACTAGGCTCCGGTTCAATCTTTTGCTGTCTGGCTTTCTGGAATCGAACAAACCTTAATGCTTTAAATGTGTGGGCAAGTGTATGTTCTTGGCATAGCTTGCACAATACTAGAGATTAGTTGTGTGGGAAGCAGAGCTAAGTATGAGGCACAGTCAGCAGTATAACTTAGGTTAGTTGACTGACAGCTATGCTATCTGAATACTGCTTTACAGTCAATATCTATAACTGTGTCTTCCACTTCTCTCCTTGGGGTGAAGCCCCTCACACCTTTTGGTAACGAGCCAACCTGTTTGGGGAAGTAAATTAGAGAGGAATCATATCTGTACAACTCCATCCTGCCATGCAGCTGGATTGTGTGGTGCTGCACCAACATGCTGTGGTATTGGAATGTCTCATAGTAGCAGATAAGCATTTAAGTTGCAACTGTTCTTTTCTTGGAACGAACACCATAATACTAATTGTGCAATAAAAACTAGTTCTATCCAACATTCTTTTCTGATTATCTTGTATCCAATTACTTGACGCTGTTTCTTCTCAGTATTGTTCAAAGAACAAAACTTTGATTAAATAACCTTTCTGCATATTACCCTTTCCATTTTCAACTTCCTCTATCACTGGGCCTCATCAGTCACAACAGTCCATAATTTACTATCCCAATGTTGTATAATACTTTCATCGTTCCTTGGAATTCACATTAAACTCCTGCACCAGATTAATGAAATATTTTTAAAGAGGCAACCAAAACTGTAATTATAATGTTGTCCTGCTCATTTCTAAAAACATAATTATATAACCTGTTTATGTGTATTATAAAATAAAAATGGGCAAGGCACCTCCTTGCAAATGTACTTCAGAAGTTCCCCTGATTAAATACTCCTAACAAATAAGTCCAGAGAAATGTAAATACAAACACATTTACCGGTTAACTTCAAAAAGATATCGACTAAGTAAATATTGAACGTTTCTGATTACACATGGTCGTTCTTCCAACTTACATCACCTTATCTCACTGTAAGATTATTCCAATAATATAATGATATGCCCAGCAATTATGAGGTACAATGATTGCTATAATGGTAATATGAGAAGTATCCACACCATAAACCACATCAGTATTGCATTATCCGTGAGATTTGTTTAGTTACAAGTGTTTGATGTGAGAAATTCAAATTCAAATGTATTGAGTAGATCATAAGAGCACTTATTAAATGCACGAACATAAGGGTATGCAGCAGTATTTTACATTTTGCTCAAAATAAGATTACTTTTTTGTGCAAATAGAGAACCTTAGTAAAACATACAGTAGATTGTCCATAGCTTTACACATCTCCCTTTCCATTTATAATAAGCAGCATTCTAATATTTAAGGTCCATCAGAAAGAGACTATGTACTTACCATGAAATGGGCTGCTTTGTGGAACACAGTTGCCTAGTCGAACATGAAAGTAATCAGAATTAGAAGCAGGCGTGTGCAATGTGCGCACTTCAAGATTGCTCTCTCCCTTTCCTTATGCTGATCTCCCACAGTACCTGACTGACGTGACCTGCAGGGTGGGGTCTGGAACTCAACGGGCCAATTGTGATAAAAAGCTATTGCTTAAATAATAACAGGGTGATATGCGTTGAAATTGACATAGGAGCGGTGAAAGGTTGCAGAGACATAAAATACTGATAATCATAATTACAGTCAATCTTTAGTTGGCTGTAGGGCAAAATCATTGCAAGGTACAATTGATTCAAAATCTTTGTAAAAGTAAACCCAACAAAAAACTTTGGGAAAACAAGAACTGTCCCTTTACAAAGACTGATCCAGAGGACCAGATAAACATTATCAATCCTCTATGGGACTTGCAATTTGTCCCGTTGAGTCCTACAGGTCTCGTATTCGGAGTATGTAAAAAATTTATTTTGGAACAGGAAACACCACAGGATACATTAGAAAGGAAGCGACAAGCATTTATAAAACCAGTTTATTTCATGAGTCTATAAAGCAAATGTGAATTTAAAGATAAGTTTTTACAACACGTGTTATATCAAAAGAAAATCTTCACTTGCCATTTGCACTAAACTGCTATGACACTGCACATGCTAGTCACTTCGAATTAAACATTTTCAATAATTAAAAGAAACTCCTGCCAGTGAAATGTTTCAGAAGTTATCTATTTCTGGTGAGTAAGCTGTTCTTAATGTGCCAGTAAACTTTTTACTCTCCAAACGCTAATAGCTGAGTTTCAATTTGGGAAACAAATCCGATATATTAAAAAAAAACTCTTACATTGATAGGAGCTACTCATGATATGGAAGGACAATGAGGAAGATCTCCAAGTAGCTCCATATATTGAGCCAAGAATTTAAAAATGAAGCAATTAGGGATTAGAAATGGTGAGGCAAAAATAATGATGTTACTAAGAAGTAGGAGGGCTGCTTTACTTTGTTAGCTTGCCAAAACTGCAAAGTAAGATGACGTGACCTGGCAGTGACAGGCATTAACCAGCCCTGGTATAAAAAAAAAATCGGGTGAAGATTGGTGAATATTGTTCAAAGTAATGTTTGGAATACTGGTCTATATTATCAAAATCTTGCATAAGGTGCATACTTCCTGTCCACAAACGGTACTTCCGGGTGTTACAATTTTGGTCACATGTTTTTTGTCCACATACCATTATTACTATGTCAACTGTCACAATGTAGTGCAGGGCCTAACCACTAGGTGACTCAGACATCTCTCTTTCAACGCAGTCACCAGCTTGTAGATGTAAAAAAGTCACAGGCAATTTACTATTATTTATTATTTCATTCAACAATTCATAAACTACTCAAGCTTTACTTTCATGGCATTTTGTTATATTCCAAATTGTTTTAGGATTATTCAGGGAATTTTCTCAGGCAGCTGGAGGAAGGTTTGGAGGCAGGGCGGCTGAGAAAATGGGGAAGAAAGACGTCGGGCCAGAAACCCATCTTTCTGCCTCCCTCCGGATTTCCCAGGGCAGGTTGTCAGTGCGGTCAGGAGCCCCCATTGATGAAGCACACAGCCAAGTAGGGCAATTAAGCCAATAAAGAGCCATTTTATGTGCGTAATGGCTTTTTCTCAACAGTTCACGGGTTGCACGCCGTATTGGTAAGGAAGGCAAATGCACAGCGGGCAATCATTGAGGATTCAGCCCGCCATCATTGCAGCAATATAAAAGGGGAAACCAGCATTCAATGTGCCAGCCATAGAGTAAGGCTAGTGCTGACATCCTTCCTGCATCAACCCTGTCAAGCACTGTAAGAATTTTGTATGTTTGAATGAGATCACCTCTCGTTCTTCTAAACTCCAGAGAATAAAGGCCCAGTCCATTTAATCTCTCCTCATAGGACAATTCCTCCATCCCAGGAATTAGTTTGGTGAACTTTCATTGCACACCCTCCGTGGCAAGTATATCTTTCCCTAGGTAAGGAGACCAAAACTGCACAGTGGTCTTACCAAGGCTCTATATAATTGCAGAAAGCAGCTTTACTTCTATACTAAAATCCTCTTGTAATAAAGGCCAGCAAACCATTGCCTTCTTAATTGCTTGCTATACCTGCATGTTAGCTTTCAGTGAATCATGAACAAGGACACCCAAGTCCCTTTGAATTTCAACAATTCCCAGCCTCTCACCATTTAAGAAATACTCTATATTTCTGTTTTTCCTACCAAAGTGGATAGCCTCACATTTCTTCACAATGTATCCTATCTGCCAAATTTTTGCCCACTCACTTAGATTCTCCAAATGACCTTGAAGCCATTTTGTATCCTCCTCACAACTCACACTTCCACCTAGTTTTGTGTCATCTGCAAATTTGGAAATATTACATTTAATCCCTGCATCCAAGTCATCGATCATGTCAAAATCTAAGTCAGTAAGATTCTGCCCGTTGTTTATTCATTCTATTTTCAACAGGCACTTGATAAGGTGCAGCATAAGAGACATATTACGAAAATTAAGGCACCTGGTATGAAAGAGCATGCAGCTACATTTATAGAAAGATGGACAGAGACAGAAAGCAAATTCAGGGGATGTGCGAGGCAAGTTCGTTACACAGAGGGTGGTGAGTGCCTGGAACTTGCTGCCGGGGGGGGTGGTGGAAGCAGGTACGATAGCGACGTTTAAGAGGCATCTTGACAAATACATGAATAGGATAGGAATAGAGGGATACGGTCTCCGGAAATGCAGAAGGTTTTAGTTTAGGCAGACATCAAGATCGGCGCAGGCTTGGAGGGCCGAATGGCCTGTTCCTGTGCTGTACTGGTCTTTGTTCTTTTTCAATTCATTCATGGGATGTGGGTGTCACTGGCTAGGCCAGCATTTATTGCCCATCCCTAATTGCCCATGAGAAGGTGGTGGTGAGCTGCCTTCTTGAACCAGTGCAGTCAATGCGGGGTAGGTACACCCACAGTGCTGTTAGGAAGGGAGTTCCAGGATTTTGACCCATCGACAGTGAAGGAACGGCGATATAGTTCCAAGTCAGGATGGTGTGTGATTTGGAAGGGAACTTGCAGGTGGTGGTGTTCCCATGCATTTGCTGCCCTGTCCTTCTAGTTGGTAGAGGTCGCGGGTTTGGAGGGTGCTGTCTAAGGAGCCTCGGTGCGTTGCTGCAGTGCATCTTGTAGATGGTACACACTGCTGCCACTGTGCGTTGGTGGTGGAGGGAGTGAATGCTCGTGAATGCGGTACCTATCAAGCGGGCTGCTTTGTCCTGGATGGTGTTGAGCTTCTTGAGTGTTGGTGGAGCTGCATCCATCCAGGCAAGTGGAGAGTATTCCATCACACTCCTGACTTGTGCCTTGTAGATGGTGAACAGGCTTTGGGGAGTCAGGAGGTGAGTTACTCGCCGCAGGATTCCGAGCCTTTGACCTGCCACGGTATTTATATGGTTCCTCCAGTTCAGTTTCTGGTCAATGGTAACCCCGAGAATGTTGATAGTGGGGGATTCAGCGATCGTAATGCCATTGAATGTCAAGGGGAGATGGTTAGATTCTCTCTTGTTGGAGATGGTCATTGCCTGGCACTTGCGTGGCAAGAATGTTACTTGCAACTTAACAGCCCAAGCCTGGATATTGTCCAGGACTTGCTGTATCTTTACACGTACTGCTTAAGTATCAGAGGAGTTGCGAATGATGCTGAACATTGTGCAATCATCAGCAAGCATCCCCAGTTCTGACCTTATGATTGAAGGAAGGTCATTGATGAAGCAGCTAAAGATGGTTGGGCCTAGGATACTACCCTGACGAACCCCTGCAGTGATGTCATGGAGTTCAGATGATTGACCTCCAACAACCACACTTATCTTCCTTTGCGCGAGGTATGACTCCAACCAGCGGTGAGTTTTCCCCCGATTCCCATTGACTCCAGTTTTGCTAGGGCTCCTTGATGCCATACTCAATCAAATGTTGCCTTGATGTCAAGGGCAGTCATTCTCACCTCACCTCTTGAGTTCAGCTCTTTTGTCCATGTTTGAACCAAAGCTGTAATGAGGTCAGGAGCTGAGCGGCCCTGGTGGAACCCAAAGTGAGAGTCACTGAGCAGGTTATTGCTAAGCAAGTGCCGCTTGATAGCACTGTCGATGACACCTTCCATCGCTTCACTGATGATTACCGATGTGGCGGTAATTGGCCGGAATGGACTTGTCCTGTTTTTTGTGTACAGGACATACCTGGGCAATTTTCCACATTGCCGGGTAGAAGCCAGTGTTGTAGCTGTACTGGAACAGCTTGGCTAGGAGCGTGGCAAGTTCTGGAGCACAGGTCTTCAATGCTATTGCCGGAATATTGTCAGGGCCCACAGCCTTTTCAGTATCCAGTGCCTTCAGTCATTTCTTGATATCATGTGGAGTGAATCGAATTGGCTGAAGTCTGGCATCTGTGATACTGGGAACTTCAGGAAGAGGCTGAGATGGATCATCCACTCGGCACTTCTGGCTGAAGATTGTTACAAATGCTTCAGCCTTATCTTCTGCACTGATGTGCTGGGCTCCCCCATCATTGAGGATGGGGATATTTGTGGAGCCACCTCCTCCAGTTAGTTGTTTAATTGTCCACCACCATTCTGGGCTGGATGTGGCAGGACTGCAGAGCTTAGATCTGATCTGTTGGTTATGGCATCGCTTAGCTCTGTCTATCGCATGCTGCTTCTGTAGTTTGCCACGCAAGTAGTCCTGGGTTGCAGCTTCACCAGGTTGACACCTCATTTTGAGGTATGCCTGGTGCTGCTCCTGGCATGCCCTCCTGCATTCTTCATTGAACCAGGGTTGGTCTCCTGGTTTCATGGAAATGGTAGAGTGAGGGATATGCCGTGCCATGAGGTTCCAGATTGTGGTTGAGTCCAATTCTGCTGCTGCTGATGGCCCACAGCACCTCATGGATGCCCAGTTTTGCATTGCTAGATCCGTTCAAAATCTATCCCATTTAGCACAGTGGTAGTGCCACACAACACGATGGAGAGTATCCTCAAAGTGAAGGTGGAACTTCGTCTCCACAAGGACCGTGCGATGGTCACTCCTACCAATACTGTCATGGACAGATGCATCTGCGGCAGGCAGATTGGTGAGGACGAGGTCAAGTATATTTTTCCCTCTTGCTGGTTCCCTCACCACCTGCCACAAACCCAGTCTAGCAGCTATGTCCTTTAGGCCTTGGCCAGCTCAGTCAGTAGTGGTGCTACCGAGCCACTCTTGATGATGGACATTGAAGTCCCCACCCAGAGTACATTCTGTGCCCTTGCCACCCTCAGTGCTTCCTCCAAGTGGTGTTCAACATGAAGGAGCACTGATTCATCAGCTGAGGGAGGGCGGTAGGTGGTAATCAGCAGGAGGTTCCCTAGCCAATGTTTGACCTTATGCCATGAGACTTCATGGGGTCTGGAGCAAATGTTGAGGACTCCCAGGGAAACTCCCTCCCAACTGTGCACCACTCTGCTGCCGCCTCTGCTGGGTCTGTCCTGCCGTTGGGACAGGGTGTACCCGAGCTTGGTGATGGTGGTATCTGGGACATTGTCTGTCAGGTATGATTCTGTGAGAATGACTATGTCAGGCTGTTGCTTGACTAGTCTGTGGGACAGCTCTCCCAAATTTGGCACAAGTTAGTATGGAGGACTTTGCAGGGTCGACTGGGCTGGGTTTGCCATTGTTGTTTCTGGTGCCTAGGTCGATGCTGGGTGGTCCGTCTGGTTTCATTTTTTATTGACTTCATAGCGGTTAGATACAACTGAGGGACTTGCTAGGCCATTTCAGAGGGCATTTAAGAGTCAACCACATTGCTGTGGGTCTGGAGTCACATGAAGGCCAGACCAGGTAAGGACAGCAGATTTCTTTCCCTAAAGGACATTCGTGAGCCAGATGGGTTTTTACAACAATCGACAATGGTTCCATGGCCATCATTAGACTAGCTTTTCATTCCAGTGTCCAAGGCCCAACCATCTTCAGCTGCTTCATCAATGACCTTCCTTCAATTATAAGGTCAGAAGTGGGGATGTTCGCTGACGATTGCACAATGTTCAGCACCATTCGCAACTCCTCTGATACTGAAGCAGTCTGTGTAGCAAGACTTGGACAATATCCAGGCTTGGGCTGATAAGTGGCCAGTAACATTCGCACCACACAAGTGCCAGGCAATGACCATCTCCAGCAAGAGAGAATCTAACCATCTCCCCTTGACATTCAATTACATTACCATCGCTGAATCCCCCACTATCAACATCCTAGGGGCTACCATTGACCAGAAACTGAACTGGAGTAGCCATATAAATACTGTGGCTACAACAGCAGGTCAGAGGCTAGGAATCCTGCAGCGAGTAACTCACCACCTGACTCCCCAAAGCCTGTCCACCACCTACAGGGCACAAGTCAGGAGTGTGATGGAATACTCTCCACTAACCTGGATGGGTGCAGCTCCAACAGCATTCAAGAAGCTCGACACCATCTGGGACAAAGCAGCCCACTTGATTGGCACCCCATCTACAAACATTCACGCCCTCCACCACTGACGCACAGTGGCAGCAGTGTGTACCATCTACAAGATGCACTGCAGCAGTGCACCAAGACTCCTTAGACAGCACCCTCCAAACCCGTGACCTCTACCACCTAGAAGGACAAGGATAGCAAATGCATGGGGACACCACCACCTGCAAGGTCCCCTCCCACACCATCCTGACTTGGAACTATATCGCCGTTCCTTCACTGTCGCTGGGTCAAAATTCTGGAACTCACTTCCTAACAGCACTGTGGGTGTACCTACCCCACATGGAATGCAGCGGTTTAAGAAGGCAGCTGGCCACCACCTTCTCAAGGGCAATTAGGGATGGGCAATAAATGCTGGCCTGGCCAGCGACGCCCACATCCCATGAATGAATAAAAAAACATTGAATTCAAATTCCACCTTTTGCTGTAGTGGGATTAGAGCCCAGGTCTCTGGATTACTAGTCCAGTGACAAAAATATGCTAAAGGAAAGGGGAAGTCAGAAGAATATTTTTGTGTAAAGGGTTATTACAATATAGAATGCTCCAAAACAAGTTACTATTGAGACAGAGACTTCAACATGCCTTCAATGGAATTGGAATTATAAATGTAAGCAGCACATGTACAATGGGCTGATTTGCCTCCTCCCATGTTTAATTTCAGTAAAAATTCATTCCCAGCCATCGATTAGTCTATGCACAAAACATACACGTCAATGGAGGGGGCAGCACTGCTCAACATCAATTTGCTTGGTTTCAAAATAGCGTTTGTCATAATTTGGCAGATGGAGTTTAACATGGATAAGTGTGAGGTTATTCATTTTAGTCGGAAGAATAGAAAGGCAAATTATTATCTAAATGGAGAGAAACTTCAGAGTGCTTCGGTGCAGAGGGATCTAAGTGACCTTGTGCATGATTCGCTGAAAACTAGTATGTAGGTGCAGCAGGTAGTAAGGAAGGCAAATGGAATTTTGGCATTTATTGCTAAAAGAATAGAGTATAAAAGTAGGGAAGTGTTGTTGCAACTATACAAGGCATTAATGAGACCACACCTGGAGTATTGCGTACAGTTTTGGTCCCCTTATTTGAGGAGGGATGTAGTTGCATTGGAGGCAGTCAGAGGAGGTTCACTCGAATGATTCCAGAGATGAGGGGTTTGTCTTATGAAGAGAGATTGAGCAGTTTAGGCCTTTACTCTCTAGAGTTTAGAAGAATGAGAGGAGATCTAATTGGGGTATATAAGACGATTAAGGGGATTGACAAAGTAGACGTAGAGAGGATGTTTCCTCTGGTGGGGCAATTTAGAATGAGAGGTCATAGTTTTAGGATAAGGGGTAGCCGATTTAAAACAGAGATGAGGAGAAATTACTTCTCTCAAAGGGTCGTGAGTCAGTGGAATTAACTACCCCAGAATGCAGTGGATGCCGGGACATTGACTAAATTTAAGAAAGAGATAGATTTTTAATTAGTAATGGGTTGAAGGGTTATGGAGAACGGGCAGGAAAGTGGAGTTGAGGCTGAGGTATGATCAGCCATGATCGTATTGAATGGCGGAGCAGGCTCGAGGGCTGAATTGCCTACTCCTGCTCCTAGTTCTTATGTTCTGATGTGTTTTAAAGGTTTTACTGGTTGCTGTATGCGAATTGAAGGGTAGAGAAAATGTGTTTCTGCCTTAAACAAATGTTTTCTTTTTCAGAGCGGCTGTAGGTAGTGTGAACTATGAACCCTAAAGAAAGGATCTTGGCTTGCACTGGACATTAAAGAGACATCCAGTGTAAACCGTTTCTGCGCAAAGTCTTGGGCAGCTTTTGCTAACACCATGCATCATGAGATTTGGCATTACAAATTATCTGCACCACAATTGAATGATATGCATTTCCATTGTACCACTGGTCTTATCCAGGGGATATCTACTTCATTTTACCGGCATGCGTCTGATGTCCTGTGAATTATCAATTAGACCATTGAACTATTGCCATGCTTGTTTTGGCTGTGAATTGGTTTATGCAAGTTGGCATATCCAACTGCTCTCTCAGTCAGTGCAGTCAAGTCATCCTAGATATGTGGTGGCAGACTGACTTATGCCAGTGTAATCACAAAACAGCATGAAGAGTACCAGTGGAATGGGATTCGAATTCCATAATCACTTTTAAACTGCCATAACTTACAAGAAGTGCAACTACAAACACTTAACCTGAAGAGTTATAAAAATTGACCTTTCTTTTAAGAAAGTGAACAATGTGCTCCAAATAGTTCGCCAAAGGTTAAAAGACCTGGCTTTGTATATTCAAACTATCTACTGGCTGGTACAAACAAAAGAATATATTCAAAGCTAAGAGGTGTCAATTGCATCCATCCAGAAATATTCCAGAATTGAATCGGTTCTTCTGAAACAAAGAAGGTGTGAAATAGCCACATTCTGGGCCATTGTCGGTCACTACAGGGAAGAAAATCCCTGTCTCCCAGCAGAGGCAAAACGTAACAAACTCTTACCTTAAAAAGGCAGCCCGAGAGAGAGAGACTCCCAAAAAGAAGCATCACCAAACAGCTTGTCCAGCTAAGGGCTGGCAGAAAATCCAGCAAGCTATAAGCCTCTGCTGAAAATTCTACCTTTTAAATTTATGCAGCAGTGAAATTGAAAGTGATCCTCTGTCGTCAAACTGAATTTTCAACCAAGAGAGGAATCTACAATCACCTCAGGCATCCAATGAACGAAAACTTGACTTCCAAGAGAATTCAACAGATTTACCATGAACCCCGAAACATTACCTCACCTCAAAACCACTTATTCCTTTTCCTCTCTATCTGTCTCTTCTTGTGTGTATGATTGCAAGTAAATGCGTGAGTGGATGTGGTTGCGACAGTTTCAGGATAGGCATATTGGGCAATAAATAATTAATCTTCTGTTTTAAACCTACAAGAAAACCTGTCGCTGTCTGTTTATTTGACAAAAATAAACTGCAAAGGGGTTGAAACCTGAATAACAAAAAACACTTCCTGCAGGGTGGGAGTTGAACTCTGGATACCACCCACATTCCTCACCATGTGGCTGTAATATAGCTATGCCAAGAGTAGACTAACTATTGACTGATTCCAAATCCTCCTAAAACTCATGGCAAGTGGTCATGATGTCCTGTCGACTGAATCCGTACCACATTAGCCAGGATCAAAGAGGCAGGGAATGACATTGGGACAGAACATTCACCTCTGGAGTTGTTCCTTTTCCTGGGATGATGAGGTGCACCATGGTTGTAGTTGCATGGCACATTGATACTGAATGACCAATTTGTAGATTAGATTAGATTAGAGATACAGCACTGAAACAGGCCCTTCGGCCCACTGAGTCTGTGCCGACCATCAACCACCCATTTATACTAATCCTACACTAATCCCATATTCCTACCAAACATCCCCACCTGTCCCTATATTTCCCTACCACCTACCTATACTAGTGACAATTTATAATGGTCAATTTACCTACCAACCTGCAAGTCTTTTGGCTTGTGGGAGGAAACCGGAGCACCCGGAGAAAACCCACGCAGACACAGGGAGAACTTGCAAACTCCACACAGGCAGTACCCAGAATCGAACCCGGGTCCCTGGAGCTGTGAGGCTGCAGTGCTAACCACTGCGCCACTGTGCCGCCCTCTACATCCCTCACTTTTTATAATGCAACCCAAAGAATAATGGCAACTGTACTGTCTGCTCAAGTGTATTATTTGTGTCACACATTACCAGCCTCACCAGTAGTACATTACACCATGCCAGCATTATAGTCATTACTCACACTTTTGCATAGAGTTTGGGTATTTTATATTACTTCTGGTTAAAACACAGGCAACTTCAGCCAGGGGTAATTCCATCACTGTCATATGCATCTATTTTGGTGGTAAATCCTCTATGGCCAGCGCCACTGCAAGAAGACTATCACCTACCATATATTAAATTAGTGAAACTTAAATCCTGAGCCCAATGAATGTAAAATTTGATTTGTAACATGCCAAATTAACATTGTAGTAATAGGGCATTTCAATACAAGCTGCTGATTTAGCTGACAGCTTCACCTATCCCGAGTGGGAATGCTCCCAGCTGCAGGCTGCTGACGGGATCTGCAGGCATTGCTGACTCGGATCATACCGAATACTGGAAAACCTAACAATAGATATGTGGACTTTCAGACACATCGTAAAAAGGACTGAGAAAAGGAGCCAGAGTCTGTGAGGCAGAGCTTATCTCATGATTTCAGAGAGTGGGCAGCTCACTGAAATAATTGACTACATGGATAGCATGTTTACGGAGGTGGTCACATCGCAGGATAGGAGCATGCAGGCAGAGAGGGAATGGGTGACTACCAGGCAGTCTAAGAGAACCAGGCAGGCAGTGCAAGAGTCCCCTGAGTCTATCTTGCTTGCTAATCGGGTTGCCATTTTGGGTACAGATAAAAGCGATGGTTCCTCGGGGGAGTGAGGAGTGCAGCCAGAGCAAAGTCCGTGACACCACGGGTGGCTCAGCTGCACAGGAGGGGAGGAAAAGAGCGGAAGAGCAATAGCGATAGGGGATTTGATAGTCACGGGATCTGACAGGCACTTCTGTAGCAGTAAACATGACTTCAAGATGGTGTGTTGCCTCTTTGGTGCCAGGGTCAAGGATGTCAAGGAGTGGCTGCAGGACATCCTACTGGGGGAGGTTGAACAGCCAGAAGTCATGGTCCACATTGATACCAATGACATAGGTAAGAAGAGGGATGAGGTCCTGAAGGCAGATTTTAGGGAGTTAGGAAGGAAATTAAAAAGCAGGACCTCCAAAGCAGTAATCTCAGGATTACACCCAGTTCCACGTGCTTATGAGCATAGGAATAGGAGGATTGAACGATTGAACACGTAGCTGGAGAATTGGTGTAGGAGGAAGGGAATCAGATTTCTGAGGCTTTGGGACTGGTTCTGGGGCAGGTGGGACCTGTACAAGATGGACGGGCTACACCTTAACAGGACCAGAACTAACATGCTCAGGGAGATTTGTTAGTACTGTTGGGAAGGGTTTAAACTAGCTTGTCAGGGGGATGGAAACCTGAGAGGGAGCTCAAATTGGAAGGAAGTAAAGCTGGTTACAGGAAGTAGAAAAGTAGCAAGTGACATTAGAAGGCAGGCGAAACAAAGGCGAGCATCAACTCAACTTAGAATGCAGAATGTCAAGCAGACAAGCTTAAGGGCATTCTACCTGAATGCACGCAGCATTCGCTACAAGGTAAATGATTTAAATGCACAAATAGAGGTAAATGGGTATGATCTAATTGCCATAATGGAAACATGGCTACAGGGTGACCAAGAATGGGAAATAAATATTCAAGGATATTCGGCATTTAGGAAGGACAGACAAAAAGGAAAAGGAGGTGATGTTGCGCTGATAATAAGGGATGGGATCAGTACATTAGTAAGGGAGGATCCCAGATCAGAAGAACAAAATGTGGAATCTGGTTGGAGCTAAGAAACAGCAAGGGGCAGCAAACATTGGTAGGAGCTGTTTATAGGCCACCAAACAGTAGTGTTAGTGTGGGGCATGGCATTAATCAGGAGATTACAGAAGCATGTAGCATGAGTAATACAGTAATTATGAGTGACTTCAATCTGCATATAGACTGGGTAAACCTAATGAGCATTAATACTGTAGAGTTTCTGCAGTGTGTTAGGGATGGTTTTCTAGAGCAGTATGTTGAGGAACCGACTAGAGAACAGGCTATTTTAGATCTAGTATTATGTAATAAGAAAGGACTCATTAATAATCTTGTTGTAAAAGAAACTTTAGGGGTGGTGACCATAATATGATAGATTTTTACATTATGTTTGAAAGTGAGGTAGTTCAATCTGAAGCCATGGTGTTAAATTTGAACAAAGGAAATTGTCAAGCAACACCGCGCCCCCCCCCCCCACCCCCCCCCCCCCACACCCCACCTGCAAAGATTGAAGCACACAGGATTGTGCCACATGAACATTAAAATTTAAAAATTGCAAGTTCCTGACTGGAAAGACATTTGCATAGTAACAGATAGTGTTGAAACAATGGGGACCCAACAGTTGCTTCCCCAATACACAGAAGTGGTCAGACCAGTTTTAGTCACATGACTAACTGGCTGATGCAGAGGTTTGAACTGAGCACTTTAAATTGGAGAAAACAGTACTTGAGATCAGAAAGCTCCTGGCTCCTGGTTTGAGAAGACCTCTCCTCTCCCTCTTGCTCATCTCTCAGGGAACTGAAACCATTAAAGACATGTAAACTCAGAGAGATAAAAATCTCTTAGATGAACAAGATTTACGAAGAATACTGGACCCCAATATAAACGCAAGACCATATCTTCAATCAAGGACTACAGCGAGCTTGAGAAACAGTAGCAAGATATTGCCTCAAACTGTTCTGCTTATCTTTTCTTCTGCTCTGTATAGTTTACAGCAACTATACATTCCTTCAAGGCACAAAAACCCCAAGAGTAAAGGCAGTTAACCGTAGACAACAAAGGAAGTTAAGGATTGTATAAGATTAAAAGAAAAGGCCTATAAAGTTGCCAGAAATAGTAGTGAACCTGAGAATTGGGAGGATTTTAGAATACAGCAAAGGAGGATGAAGAAACTGATAAAGAAAGGGAGAATAGAATATGATTGTAAGCCAGCAAAAAAAATAAAAACAGATTGTAAAAGCTTCTATAGGTATGTAAAAAGGAAATGTTTGGCTAAGGTAAATATGGGTCCATTATAGGCAGATTCTGGAGAATTTATAATGGGGAACAAAAAAATGGCAGAGAAGCTAAATGATTACTTTGTATCTGTCTTCACTGAGGAGGATACAAGAAATCCTTCAGCATTAGAGATCCAAGGGATTAAGGGGATTGAGGAATTGAAGGAAATTAGTATTAGTAAGAAGGTTGATAAGTCCCCAGGACCTGATTTTCTACATCCCAGGGTGTTCAAAGAGGTAGCTATGGAGATAGTAGATGCATTGGTGATCATCTTGCAAAATTCTATAGAATCTGGAGCGGTTCCTGCAGATTGGTAGGTCGCAAATGTCACCCCACTATTTAAGAAGGGAGGGAGAGATAAAACAGGGAATTACAGACCTGTTAGCCTTACATCAGTCATTGGGAAAATGCTAGAATCTATTCTAAAGGATGTGACACTTGGATAATAATGACCTGATTGGGCATAGTCAACATGGATTTATGAATGGGAAATCACGTTTGACAAAGCTGTTGGAGTTTTTTGAGGATGTTACGAATAGAATTGATAAAGGTGAGTTGGTGGACATGGTATACTTGGATATTCAGAAGGCTTTTGATAAAGTCCCCCACAGGAGGTTGGTTAGCAAAATTAAAGCACATGGGATAGGAGGTAATATAATGGCATGGATTAAGGATTGGTTAACAGGCAGAATGTAGGAATAAACGGGTCATTCTCACATTGACAGACTGTGACTAGTGGGATACTACAGGGATCAGTGCTTGGGCCCCAACTGTTCACAATATATATCAATGATTTGGATGTTGGGACCAAATGTAGTATTTCCAAGTTCGCGGATGACACAAAACTAGGTGGGAATGTGTGTTGGGAGGAAGATGCAAAGCTGCTTCAAAGGGATTTGGACAGACTTAGTGAGTGGGCAAGAACATGCCAGATGGAATGTAATGTGGCAAATGTAAGATTATCCACTTTGGTAGGAGGAATAGATGTGCAGAGTATTTCTTAAATGGTAAGAGATTAGAAAGTGTAGATGTACAAAAGGACCTGGGTGTCCTTGTCAATAAGTCACTGAAAACTAACATGCAGGTGCAGCACACAATTAAGAAGGCTAATGGTATGTTAGCCTTTATTGCAAGAGGATCTGAGTACAGGAGTAGTGAAGTCTTACTTCAAAGAATAGAACCTTGGTTAGACTGCACCTGGAGCAGTGTGTGCAGGTTTGGTCCCCTTACCTTAGGAAGGATATGATTGCCATAGAGGGAGTGCAACGAAGGTTCACCAGACTTGTTCCTGGGATGGCGGGACTATCCTATTTAGAGAGATTCAGGAAACTGGGCCTTTATTCTCTAGAGTTTCGAAGAATGAGAGGTGATCTCATTGAAACCTATAAAATACTTAAGGGGAGAGACAGGGTAGATGCAGCTAAGATATTTCCCCTGGCTGGGGAGTCTAGAACCAGGAGACACAATTTCAAAATAAGGGGGAAGCCACTTAGGACAGAGCGTTTACTCAGGGGGTTGTGAATCTTTGGAATTCTCTACCCAGAGGGCTGTGGAAGCTCAGTTATTGAGTATGTTTAAAGCAGAGATTGACAGATTTCTAACTACCAATGGCATAAGGAGGAAATTGTGGGGAAAAAAGCACCGAAGTGGAAGATCAGCCATGATCATATTGAATGGTGGGGCAGGCTCGATGGGCTGAATGGCCTACACCTCCTCCTGTGTTCCTATGTTCTGCTGTGGGAATCCAATAATTCACCATCCATCCACTTGGGCATTTTTACATTTGTCAAGATGGCCGTTTCCAAAAAGAACAGTAATAATTAAATTCTCTGAAGTGTGGACTTTGTGTGTTGGCAGGTCGTATACACCTGCATGCTGCAGGTTACCAGCTCCAACTGTTTTATACTTTCTTCAACACATGAATCTCCCGATATTCTTCCATTTCATTTCTCCTGCACAGGATTTCCAGAATCTATTCTAGCAATTTTAGCTGGTTGCAATTGTTTATGCAGTCTGCTGCTTTTATTTTCTTGTATTTTTTAAATATCTCATTCTCTCTGTGAGAGTATTTATAGTCAGTCAAACAAATATACTCATAATAAAGGCACTAACTTCCGGCCACATTTAAAGTGAGATACACACTAAATATTTTCTAAGAACATGTGACTCTGAAACACAAAGGGATGCAGTTAACTCAATAACTTCGTTCAAAACAGTCCATTTTGGAACCTTTTTATTTTTGTCTGACCGAATTGAAAGTATGTGTCTGGGGAAATCGTTAAAGATCAAAAGTCCAATTTGTTTGGAATCTCTGAATTATCTGCTGAAGCTGATCTGTTTTTTCATCAAGTTTAGAATCTTTAGCATTGCTGGTGTTAGAGTCATAGAGTTTTACAGCACATGTTAAATGTGATGTTTTGAAAGCTTGCAACCTCTGACCTGGTATCCGACGTTCATTGGATTCTTGCCATGCCATTGCTTTCAATCAAGACTTAGTCACACAGTCAGTTTATAATATATTTGAAACTGAAGTCCAGTACATATTCTTTTCCCTAATCAAATACAGTAACCTCATTGTTAAGTGTTATAGTCCATGGCATTTATTTTTATAACTAAGTAAGACTTTGAATTCTAATTTATATGAGCTAGGTTTTCTATCTAAATAAGAATGGAGACTTGTGTGCTTTGGCATGTTAGTGGTGTGATCTCATCACCAGCATGATAGTAATACATTTTATATAACATTTCTATGAGGACACTCTGACCTGTAAATAACCGATACACCAAATATTAACCAGTGCAAACAAAAGCTTCAACAGAAAGTGATCTACCTCATAACGTTGGCTAATTGGATAGTGTCAACATTATTCTCTATTTTGTGAGTTCCAACAAAGCTTAACTTTAATCACTTTTACCATGTACAACATCCAGAGTGTATATAGGGAAACGATGGATAGTGACAGCAAAGAGCTTCATAGACTTCGAGATTGATTCTCCTGTTTGAGGTAACTGGGAACAGTGATCGCCCTATCGCCTGCGAGAGTTGTCTGGTGTCCAACCAATTTTCCTGCTTTCCAAAGCTCCAGTGTTTGAAAGCTTCCACTAAGGTTTGGGAAAAACTAGGATGGAGGGTTGGGGTGATGCGTGTTCAACTGACCCAGCATTCAATCTTCTCTCGTTTGTGGCTCCTTTTCCTTTTTGGCCTCCTTGTCTCGCGAGACAATGGGTAAGTGCCTAGAGGTTTGTCAATGGTTTGTGGAGGAGCACCTGGAGTGGCTATAAAGGCCAATTCTAGAGCGACAGATTCTTCCACAGGTGCTGCAGGTAAAGTTGGTCGTCGGGGCTGTTACACAGTTGGCTCTCTCCTTACACTTCTGTCTCTTTTCCTGCCAATTGCTGAGTCTCTTCGACTCGCCTCTCTTTAGCCCCAACTTTATAGCTGTCCACCAGCTCTGGTGATTGCTGGCAACTGACTCCCACAAATTGTGGTCAATGTCGCAGGACTTCATGTTGCGTTTGCAAATGTATTTAAAGCGGAGACATGGACAGCTGGTGGGTCTGATACCAGTGACGAGCTCGCTGTACAATGTGTCCTTGGGGAACCTGCCATCTTCCATGCGGCTCACATGGCCAAGCCATCTCAAGCGCTGCTGGCTCAGTAGGGCGTACATGCTGGGGATGTTGGCTGCCTCAAGGACTTCTGCGTTGGAGATACAGCCCTGCCACCTGATACCAAGGATTCTTCGGACACAGCGAAGATGGAATGCGTTGAGACGTCGCTCTTGGCTGACATATGTTATCCAGGCCTCGCTGCCGTAGAGCAAGGTACTGAGGACACAGGCTTGAAACACTCGGGCTTTTGTGTTCCATGTCAGTGCGCCATTTTCCCACACCCTCATGGCCTGTCTGGACATAGCAGCAGACGCCTTTCCCATGCGTTTGTTGATTTCTGCATTGAGAGACAGGTTACTGGTGATGGTTGAGCCTAGGTAGGTAAACTCTTGAACCACTTCCAGAGTGTGGTTGCCAATATTGATGGATGGAGCATTTCTGACATCCAGTCCCATGATGTTTGTTTTCTTGAAACTGATGGTTAGGCCAAATTCGTTGCGGGCAGCCGCAAGCCTGTTGATGAGTCGTTGCAGACATTCTTCTATGTGGGATGTTAATGCAGCATCGTCAGCAAAGAGGAGTTCCCTGATGAGGACTTTGGTCTTCGCTCTAGGGTGAGCAAGGTTCAACAATCTGCCATGTGATCTTGTGTGGAGGAAAATTCCTTCTGAAGACTTAAACACGTGAGAGAGCAGCAATGAGAAGAAGATCACAAACAGTGTGGGTGTGAGAACACAGCCCTGTTTCACACCACTCAGGTCTGATGAGGCACCGTTATGCTGAATTGTGCCTTTCATATTGCACCTACGCAGACGTATTCAGCTGGTCTCCGACACCGGAAATATCAGAGGAATGTATGATGGCATTAAGAAAGCTTTTGGGCCAACCATCAAGAAGATTGCCCCCCTCAAGTCTAAATCAGGGGAAACGATCACTGACCAATGCAAGCAAATGGACCGCTGGGTGGAGCACTACCTAGAACTGTAGTCCAGGGAAAATGTTGTCATTAATACTGCCCTCAATGCAGCCCAGTCTCTGCCAGTCATGGACGAGCTGGACGAACAGCCAACAAAATCGGAACTCAGTGATGCCATCGATTCTCTAGCCAGTGGAAAAGCCCCTGGAAAGGACGGCATTATCCCTGAAATAATCAAGAGTGCCAAGCCTGCTGTACTCTCAGCACTCCATGAACTGCTTTGCCTGTGCTGGCATGAGGGAGCAGTACCACAGGACATGCATGATGCCAATATCATCACCCTCTATAAGAACAAGGGTGACCGCAGTGACTGCAACAACTACCGTGGAATCTCTCTGCTCAGCATAGTGGGGAAAGCCTTCACTCGAGTCGTTTTAAACAGACTCCAGAAGCTGGCTGAGCGTGTCTACCCTGAGGCACAGTGCGGCTTTCGAGTAGAGAGATCCACCATTGACATGCTGTTCTCTCGTCGCCGGCGACAGGAGAAATGCCGCGAACAATGGATGCCCCTCTACGTTGCCTTCATAGATCTCACCAAAGCCTTTGACCTCGTCAGCAGACATGGTTTCTTCAGACTACTCGCAAAGATCGGATGTCCTTTGTGCCTAGTGCGACCAAATACTAGGGACAAGATCCATTAGAGGTTTGCCTTATCCATATCCTGATAACTACCACATGCTTCTCCACATTAATATTCACCGACCCAGATATTCCCACATTGCCAATCTCGGTGGCGAACATGATAAATTAGACCGTTGTGTGTCTCAATCCTCCGGTTGCGAATTCACATCGCAATTTTATTGGAAAGCTGTTTTAATTGTGCCACAGCTAGAACAGTGGATTATGATACAGGACTGATAAGGGCCTCCTGATTTCCCATCATATTTGATTTTTTTTAAAATCACATATGCAGAATTATATTGAAGCAGAACCAGAGTCTCCAGGTTTACACTAGAAGTTGAACAAATTGATTACCAGTTCATTTTCTTTTCCAAAAAGTGACTTTGGATTGTAATTTCTATTAAGCTGCTTCACTTTTTACAATTATAGAAAAATATACAAGTCAGGATGTTGAGGCATTTTCATCTATTTGGTTTTGTTTTCATCGAGTAATTGCATGTTCCATTTGCAGGCTACTGAAACCTTAATTTTTTATATATGCATAAACAAAGCACGCTTATACAGAGCAGCCAATAAATGATGTCCTCTGAAGCTAGTTTTGCTCCAAAAGGCTAATAAACATACACCAGTTTATAGATTAGATTAGATTAGAGATACAGCACTGAAACAGGCCCTTCGGCCCACTGAGTCTGTGCCGAACATCAACCACCCATTTATACTAATCCTACACTAATCCCATATTCCTACCAAACATCCCCACCTGTCCCTATATTTCCCTACCACCTACCTATACTAGTGACAATTTATAATGGCCAATTTACCTATCAACCTGCAAGTCTTTTGGCTTGTGGGAGGAAACCGGAGCACCCGGAGAAAACCCACGCAGACACAGGGAGAACTTGCAAACTCCACACAGGCAGTACCCGGAATCAAACCCGGGTCCCTGGAGCTGTGAGGCTGCGGTGCTAACCACTGCGCCACTGTGCCGCCCTATTATCAGGAACAACATAATCTTCTCATCTTCAGCTATTTTGCTACAACATTTTTCTTTGGTGTGTCTGGCTCAGAGATGGTTGTTATTTGTACTCTGAAAGGAAGCAAATTCTTTTGGAACTCAAAATTATTTTTAACATCATTTTAAAAGCTATTTGAGAAGTAAATGTCTGATGCAGTGAATGCACAAGCATATCCATTGCCAGGATATTGATGCCATTATTTTTATAGACTAAGTACCATTTTCCACATAAAGGGATATCTGGGATTAATTATTGATATTGGATTGTTCCATGTTGAATTTTAGAACTGATTTATATCAGGTTTTTAGAGAGTGAATATGTTAAACTTGGGGCTACATTTTCCAAATGTATAAAGTTAAAGGAAAATATTTTTTATTAAACTATCATTGGTTTATAACGATACCTTGCATTTTTTTCTTTAACTTTACATGCGGAGGAAGGTATACCACCAGGAGCAGAGACATGCTACCCCCACATGGACTGCAGCGGTTCAAGAAGGCAGCTCACCACCACCTTCTCAAGGTCAATTAGTGATGGGCAATAAATGCTGGCCTGGCCAGCGATGCCCACATCCCATGAATGAATTTTAAAAAAGCCTCACTTCCATTCAAAGTTAAATCCAATCTCAACAATTTTGTGGGATGGGCCAGCGAAAATATATAAGAGGCAAACTTCCAAATTTAAGAATATTCAACATGATAAACAAGAATAGTGGGCCTGTTGAACTGAGCACCAGCTCGTGTGGTGGGCGCTGAATTAAGGGAAAGCTAGTTGGAGGCGGAGATCATCTCTTACAAAAGGTACACACTGAAAGGAATTATTAGGGGCAGAGTGACCTCATGGACTCATTTCGATCATGTAGGAGGGTCGGCGAGTAATCTCCCAGATTTTGTTCTTTTTATCTGGTGTCTCATCTCTCCCAGGAGATCACATGGTTTGGGGTAGAGAGAAGAGTGTATCTATTGGGATACACAAGGTATCACAATTGTGTGGGACAGACTGCACGGACCAGAGGGAATTTCCTGTCCGTCATTGTTGTATGTTTATTTTATAACTAAAAGAAATTTATGAATGTTGGGTACTATTTGTACCTAAATGTTTATTTTGACATTACAGAGCTTTTCAACATCAGGAAACAGTTTTTCCTTCAGCCTGCACTCGACTAACTGCATGAAACAAGTCAACCAAACTTTCTTAGAGCAGAACTTCTGTCATTAATTAAACATCATATTAGTCACAACTGGTGGCAAATTTCAAACAGTTTATATAGCCTTTGTATTTGACTAGTTATTTGACTCTTATCTACTTCCTACTAGAACTGGATTCAACTGAACCAGCCATCACACATGTTGGAACTTTCTGAGGCCACTTGGAGTGGGAGTGAAGGTATGGGAGGGGCCGGAGAATAGCATCGGACACACCCACCCAGAAATCCAATGTCATGACATCAGTTCCACATTCGGCAGCGGGAAAGGGTGGCACAATGGTGCAGTGGTTAGCACTGCAGCCTCACAGCTCCAGTGACCCAGGTTCAGTTCTGGGTACTGCCTGTGCGGAGTTTGCAAGTTCTCCCTGTGACTGCGTGTGATTCTGCCGGGTGCTCCGGTTTCCTCCCACAGCCAAAGACTTGCAGGTTATTAGGTAAATCGGCCATTGGAACTTGCCCCTTGTGTAGGTAGGTAAGTGGTAGGAGAATGGTGGGGATGTGGTAGGAAATATGGGATTAATGTTGGATTAGTATAAATGGGTGGTCGATGGTCAGCACAGACTTGGTGGGCCAAAGGGCCTGTTTCAGTGTTGTATCTCTCTATGACTCTAAAGCTCCAAGGTGATGCTGCTGCCCTGATGCAATGGATTGCCATTAGAATTGCTGAATTATTGCTATTGTAATACACTAGCATGCAACTGATCACAGTTCAATGGGGGTTTTGGAATTAAGTGAACAGAGGCCGGGCCTACATGCCTTCGTATCTCCAGCCATTGAAACGTGGCAGCGCTGATGTGAAGCCTCCGTGCCATGAAGGGAAGGCATCCATGACGAACCCTGGATAGGGGAAGAGGAGCAAGTGGAGGCCATTGTCGGCCTGCAATGCTGTGCACTCTGCACACGTGAGCTTGGTCTTGGGTGAGGGGTAGCCAGAGTACTGGGTGAGAGGTTCGGGTAGCCATATAACTGGGTGCTGGGCTGACTCTCATCATCTTGCATGATGTGGATCTCCAGAAGTGTGGTGGACGTTGAATGAAGACAATCCTCCCTCTCTTATGCGAAGACTCCAGTCTCACCATCCGCTATTGAGCGGCCATTCTGGGTCCTCGCTAGCTCCGCTGCCTCCTCCCAGCCGTCGACACAGGTCGTATATCTGGAATTCCTCCACCAGTCCTTGAGGTCGCCCTGTTGTTGTGGGCCCACTTGTTGAGTAAGAGCTCCCAGGAACAGTGAGAGAACAGTTCTGCCAGTGGCTGCCACTCGTTCCCTGCTGGAGTTTCCTATATAGATTTTCCCCACATCTGCTTCCAGGAGCCATAACAGAGATGAGCTGTGAAAGGTGGTGACCTGTGGTCGATATGCTGCTATGCATTTGCCAGGATGTGGTGATGCCTAACTCCCTTAGCCTTTATGGTGCTAGTGAGTATAGAAATAGGAGAATACACCAGATGAATGCACGGCTGGAGAGATGGTGCAGGAGGAAGGGTTTCAGATTTCTGGGGCGTTGGGACTGGTTCTGGGTAAGGTGGGACCTGTACAAGCCGGACGGTCTATACCTGAACAGGGCCGGGACAAATATCCTTGCAGGTAGGTTTGGTAGTGCTGTTGGGGATGGTTTAAACTAGTTTGGCAGGGGGATGGGAACTTGAGGGCAGTTTCAGATAGGACAATTTCCGGCCAGGGAACTGGAGGCAGAAAATTAGTGTGTGACTCTGAAAGACAGAAGAAGCACAGGTTAAAAAGTGTGCAGCACAGGAATTTGGCAGTGTTAAAGGGTATTTTTTTAAATTCTAGGAGTATAATAAATAATGCCGATGAGCTGAGGGCACAGATATACACATGACAACACGATATTGTTGCTATAGTGGAAACTTGGCTTAAAGAGGGGCAAGAATGGCAGTTCAATATCCCTGGATATAGAGTTTTCAGGTGGGATAGAGAGGGGGATAAAAAAGGAGGGTGTGTATCATTATTGGTTAAGGAATCAGTAAGAGCTTTGAGGAGGGTTGATATGCTAAATGAATCATCAACTGAGGCCAAATGGGTTGAGCTCATAAACAAAAAGGAGCAGCCACACTACAAGGAGTGTACTATAGACCCCCAAATGGTGAGAAGGAGATAGAAGAACAAATATGTAGGCAAATTTCTGAGTGCAAAAACAATAGGGCAATAATAGTTGGGGATTTCAACTACCCCAATATCAACTGGGATACAAACAGTGTGAAGGGCACAGAGGGCACAAAATTCTTGAACTTTTTTAGCCAGCACGTAACAAGACCAATGAGAGGGGACACAATTCTAGATTTAGTCTTCAGTAATGAAGCTGGGCAAGTGGTTGAAGTTGCAGTGGGTGACTATTTTGGAGATAGTGACCATAATACAGTTAGGTTCAGCATAATCATGGAAAAGGATAAAGATAAAATAGGAGTAAACGTTTTAAATTGAGGAAAGGCAAATTTTACGAAGCTGAGAGATGATCTGGTGAAAGTGGACTGGATACAGCTACTTGAAGGAAAATCAGTGGCAAACCAGTGGGAAGCATTCAAAAGCGAGATTCTACAGGCATAGTGTAAACATATCCCCACAAAGATTAGAGGTGGTACAGACAAATCTGAGTCCCCTGGTTATCTAGAAGCTTATAGGGTAAGTTAAAGCAGAAAAAGAAAGCTTATGACAATCACAAAAAACTTAATACTTTAGAAAGCCTAGAAGAGTATAGGAAGTGCAAGGGTGAAGTAAAAAAGGAAATTAGAAAAGCAAAGAGAGGACATGAAAAATTATTGGCAGGTAAAAACAAGGAAAACCCAAAGATGTTTTATCAGTACATTAAGAGCAAGAGGATAACTAAGGAAAGGGTAGGGCCTATCAGAGATGTACAAGGGAAGTTATAGATGATGCAGAAGATGTGGGCAGGATTCTTAATGTGTTTTTTGTCTCTGTCTTCACAAAGGAGAGGGCTGATGCAGACATTGTAGTAAAAGAGGAGAAGTGTGAAATAGTAGATACGATAAGCATAATGAGAAAGGAAGTACTAGAGGGTCTGACATCCTTGAAAGTGAATGGATTTCATCCCAGGTTGTTAAAGGAAGCCTGGGTGGATATAACGGGTGCACTGAGGATCATCTTCAAATCCTCACTGGATACGGACGAGGTGCCAGAGGATTGGAGATCTGTGAACGTTATACCATTGTTTAAAAAGGGTGCGAGGGATAGGCCAAATAATTATAGGCCGGTCAGTCTGACCTCAATTGAGGGTAAATTATTAGAATCAATTCTGAGACACAGGATAAACTGCCACTTAGAAAGGCACAGATTAATCAGGGATAGTCAGCATGGATTTGTTAAGGGAAGGTCATGTCTTACTAACTTGACTGAGTTTTTTGAGGAAGTAACAAGGAGGATTGATGAGGGTAGTGCAGTGCATGTGGTCTACGTGGATTTTAGTAAGGCATTTGACAAGGTCCCACATGGTAGACTGGTCAGAAAAATGAAAGCCCATGGGATACAGGGGAATGTGGCAGGTTGGATCCAAAATTGACTCAGTGATAGGAAACAAAGTGTAGTAGTCGGCAGATGTTTTTGCGAATGGAAAGCGTTTCCAGTGGCATTCCACGGGGATCAGTGTTGGGTCCCTTGCTGTTTGTGGTATATATTAATGATTTGGACTTAAAAGTGGGAGACATGATTGGGAAATTTGCTGAAGACACAAAAATTTGGTTGAGTGGGCAGAAAAGTGGCAAATGGAATTCAATCCAGAGAAGTATGAGGCAATGCATTTGGGAGGGAAATAAAGCAAGGGAGTATACAATAAACAGGAGGATATTGAGGGGGGTAGAAGAAGTGTGAGACCTTGGATTGCATTTCCACAGGTCCCTGAAGGTTGCAGGACAAATAGATAGAGTGGCGAAGAAGGCATATGGAATGTTTTCCTTTATTGGCCGAGGTATAGAATACAAAAGCAGGGATGTAATGCTGGAACTATATAAAATGCTGGTTAGGCCACACCTGGAGTATTGCGTTCGGTTCTGCTCACATTGCAGAAAGGACACAATTGCTCTGGAGAGAGTACAGAGGAGATTTACAAGAATGTTGCCAGGTCTTGAAGGTTGCAGCTATGAGGAAAGATTAGATCAGCTAGGGTTGTTTTCCTTAGAACACCTGGGTGGTGATTTAATTGAGGTGTACAAAATTGAGTGCCCTAGATAAAGTAGACAGGAAGGACTTGTTTCCCCTAGCGGAGAGGTCAATTACCAGGGGATACAGTTTTAAGGTGATTGGTAGGAGGATTAGAGGGGACATGAGGAAAAACCTTTTCACCCAGAGGGTGTTGGGTGTCTGGAATTCACTGACAGGAAGGGTGATGGAGGCAGAAACCCTCAACTAATTTAAAAGGTACCTGGACATGCACCTGAAGTGCTGGAACCTGCAAGGCTATGAACCAAGTGCTGGAAAGTGGGATTAGTTTGGGCGGCTAGTTTTTTCAGCCGGCGCAGAGACAATGGGCTGAATGGTCTCCTTCTGTGCCGTAATTTTTCTATGGTTCTATGGACTCCCTCTCCATATCGCGCTGCCTCCCATGTAGCCACATGCAAGCCCCAAGAGGAGAGAGATATGGAGGACTCACCTTGGCGGAGTGAAGGAGGTTATTGACTCTCTTTCTGCACAGCACCTATGATTGGGGGATGACCCCACGGTGACTGACCTCTGCAATATCTGTCCAGGATTGCTTAGTCAGGCGGGAGCACCTCTTCTTGCCATTCCTGGGGAAGAGGACCTCCCACCTTTCCCTTGCAGCCAGGAGGAGAATCTCCAGAGGAGCATCCCTGAACCATGGGGCCACCAGCTGTCTTGCCTCTGCCATGGTGTGCCATCCTTCTCTGGGGTGGGGGTGAGGGTCCAGCAGCAATCTGGAATCAATAAATCTCTCAAAGGCAGCAATGCAAGCAGGGCTGGCAGTGCTTGAAATATGGTGCCAGTACCTCGTCCGGAGTCATCTGACACTGCAATCAGTGCCTCGGAGCCTGCTCCCCTCACGTAATTGGACGGGTCCCACACTTCCATTACAGTAAATGGCTGCCCGCTGTGTAATCCCAATTGGCCAGCTGCACACATAACAGGCAGCAAAGGCACCCGTCTCTGGGTCCACATCCGCGAGGGGAACACTAAATTTAACCCATGGAAGTAAAACCTATACAGTATAGACGAGGCAAATTATGTGCATTCTTTCCAATTCTGCGAATTGAATTGAATTTTTAAAAAAACTATAAATGCTCTCATAAGGTGTCTAGTTGTCTTAGTGTTCTTTGGAATTCATGTTAAATGTGTTGCAGAATCATATCCCACATACATAGTACTAGAGTGATATGATTTTGAAACAAACTGCCTCAAGTTATAAAACTTTGAAGTAATTGTTTGCTAACGTCTTTTTCCCCTCATTCTTCTCCCCTCATCTCCTGAACGGTGCACAGTTCCATAGATAGCTATGGCCCTCTCGTGCTTCTCTGAGTTTTCTAGTCTCCCTCTAGGAGTCTTGACAATGCACTTCGATAGGCCAGTCAATCATGGATGGGGAAGAGGGGGACTTCATTTCTTACTTATGTAATCCAGGAGTGGTGGGGCAGATTGTGGTACTTGTGCTGAGATCAGCACAGGCTGGGATCTAACCTGAACCTCTGTGGCTCACCAACACACTTGGCAGTACCGTTACTCACTAAGTCATTGGGAAGTTAGGCCTGTGCTGCTTTCTGAAGCTAGGTGAGCAACTTATAATATCACCAAGATGCTGCACAGATATTTCCTGTTTAGTTTTCCAATATTTCTAATTATAGCCTGATACTAGGGTTTTTTTAAGATTATAAAATGTACAATAACGATAGTATGGTCAGATTTTTCTACATGCATCACCAGCATAACAGCCTTTGTGCAGATATATGCAAATAAATTTAAGGCTGGCAATACAACAATAGGAGTTTGCTGACAAAATAATACTCATTAAATATGGAGATCATTCTATTTCTAATTTGCCTGAAATAATCAGTACCATTCCGCTAAAAATTATATTGACTCCGCCACAGATTTTGTAAACCAGCACATAGCTATTAGCACACCACGAAGCTGCACTCAAGACTAATAACAATGCAAGCACAGACTTTCCACAGTCTTTCAGGCATTTACAGGAAATAAGTGTTTATATTACAGTTGAAGCATCATTGTCTAAACGAGTTTCTGTTAGCTTATGTGTTGATTGGCTGGAAACCAAAGTAAATTCAAAAGTCATCCAAAATTGAAAGTCCTGAGCAAAAAGAAAGCATTGATCCTGTTTCTATTGAAACTTAATGCAAGGCAATAACTGATCTCAGAATATCAAATCAGCATGAGATTAAACCATTTCAGGCAAATTGGGTGGTAGAATGTGTTAGCTCATCATGCGTTCACCCCTGGGACTTACATTTAAATCCAGCCTGACCCAATATAACAAAATTCTCCAAGTTCATCAAGCTGAAGGAAATCAATGTTGGGAAGTGCAGCCCTTCCCTGCTTTTGGCACCTCCATCAATATTAGGGTTTAACATGGGTCAGATACAGACTGAAGGTCTCTCAATAATTCCCCAAAACTACTTAAACCCTAGTCTCACAAGAGTCAATCCCTGTTGGCCTCTCTGAATGATAGTGCCAATTAATCCTGACATGGGCAGTTTTATATTGTGGACTCGCAGCTCCAGGGAATGAGGTTGAAACAGCTGAAAACTCGTTTCATTTGGACACTTTACATCTAGTGGAGGGAAACGATTTCCATCCATTATTCTGGGCTGGATCCATACTTGAGCCAAAAAGAGGGAATTTGTTTAAGGACAAGTTTGTTCGGTGATAGCTATAGATGCATGTCACTCCTCTGAACAACCTGCTTTTGTAGAAAACTTGGTATCACCCATTAGATTAGGCATTCTATTTTTAATATCTTCATTAATGTCGATAAGTATAGTGACTGGTCAAAACTGTCCAATTAGAACTCAAGACATTGATCACTGCTGTTTGTTTCCTGTTCTTTAGTTAACCTATTATCTAATTTATTACTTCCTGCTTTTGTCCCAAGAGTTTTCACTTTAGCCACAAGTCTCTCTTACGAGACACTTTATCAAATGCCTTCTGAAAGACAAGGTATATAATGTGGCCACATCACCATCATCTAACAGTTCTGTTACATCCTTAAAGTAATTCCAATAAATTGGTTCGGCATTACCTCACCTTCTTTGAGTAAGAATTTGGGCTGAATTTTATCTCGGCGACAGGAGTCCCAGCGCTGGACCAGAAGGCAGTGAGGGGTCGGGGGGAGGCAACCTCGTCTCGGCCCTCTATCAGACCCCCAACCAAGTTCAGCAGTGAGCAGTAATTAACTGCCCACCATTGGGGATGCCGTCTCTTTTAAGGGACAACATCCCGCCCCAAGAGCTCCCAGCTAATCAGAGGGCTGGCAGTTCAGCTGTACCAGCAGTGCCTCTGGGAGTGGTGGCCACTGCTAGTATAGCAGAAGGCCCAGAGCAGTGAAGATTGAGGAAGCCCTGGGACCAAAGTAAGTGGGATCAGGGTTTCCGGGCCAGTCAGGCAGGCGACAGCGAGGGGGTGGGGGTGGTAGTTGGTGAAGGAGGGGGGTGACCTGTCACAGGGTCACCCATCACTGCTGGGGGGCCTTCCATGGGCTATGGATTGCTGCCAGAGGAGGGAACCCCCGATCCCCCCCACCCACCAACAACAAGCCCGCTAGGAAGCTGCCAGGTCTCATGTCTCATCTGGCGGTGTCGCCACATGGTGGTGGGCCCGTTCAATATTGGCTAAATGGCAGCGGAGGCAGGAGGCGGCCCTTAAGTGACCCGGCTTAATTGACCTCCCAGTGGACCTCCCGTCCACCACAGTGCCTGCCATGAACAAAATGGCATGAAGGCAGGACAGTGTCAGGCATACCGCTGAATGCCACCCCACGTCATTTTGTCTGCCCCACCCCCCCCATCCTCTGCCTCCCAACCTATCTCCAAGGGCCAGATAAAATCTAGCCCAGTGCCTTTACTCCTTTGTAATGAACTCCAATAATTTCCCACCATGAGTGATGAGCTAACAGACTGATAGTTTCCAGTTTCATACCTCTAATCTTTATTTAAAAAAACAGAGAACAGTAATTATTTCCCATTCTTCTGGTACTGCATGTGTAATTAGTGAACTGTCAAAAATTCCAATCATTGCTCTTTGTAGTCTCATTTCCTTAAGTACTCTTGGATACATTCCTCCTCATTCTGTTGTCTTATGAAAATTTAAGGATTCCCGTTTTTCAAAATGAAAATTATTTATCTCTATTTTCTCCATAAACTCTGACACTTCTTCAATTTGCTTCAACTGCGGCCAAGGGTTTGCAACCACTTTGCGTGGTAAACATTGTGACTGGAAAACGTAAAACATTTCCATCATGTTGCTTTTTCTCCCCCACTATCTCACCTCTAATCTTTAAGGTATCTATTTCAAGAACGAGTAGGTGCTCATTTAAGTACTATATTAAATTAATTAATTATAAAGAAGGCATATGCAATTTCTTGTGTTTCAAGCCAAGAATGGGATGCAGCTTCTTCACACCCATATAAAGCAGCCATTCAGATTTTTTAGTTTCTCTCCTGAAAGCTGGGAAGATTTATAGCTTCACAGTTTTATTGCTTTTATAATCCCTGATTTTGGTAAATAGCAAACATAAGTTTCAGTTGGCCCAGAGCACTGGATTACTATCACAGGCAGCTTATAGGGCAGGCTGCACAGAACTTTCCAATAGAAGTCCCAACCCCTAATTTGATTCAGCTTTTGGCACATGAAAAGCTTCCCCAGAAGTCTTCTCCTTTAGTACACTTGACTGATGACCATAAAATCCATGAAGTAGCAGCTGTTAAAGAACTGCAGCTAACCATTAAGGGGAAATCGTGGTGACGACAGAAAGGTTGACCAATTGTTCACAATGGGAGGGTGCAGAGGTGCGGACAGCTCCGTTACTTTTGATGCTGAAAATTTGGCAACCATGCTGCAGGAGGTACATCTTAAGAGCATGATCTTGCTTGAGGTTGTAGGCTACTTCCAGTAAAAATACAGAATCCAACTGCACGCAGGGCAGCTGAAGCCACCCAGAGCCATGGTACCTGGCTTTAAATGAAGATGATGCTGGGATTAGGAACAAGGCAAATTTAATTGTACTTTACCGATTTTCTTGAAGGTGGAGTGGGCAGCTGAGGAGCAACAAGTAGACACTAAAGTGTCTACACAGTATCCACTCTTCTTAAAATAAAAAACAGAAAATGCTGCAAATATTCAGGAGATCAGGCAGCATTAGTTGGGGGAGAAATAGAGTTCACATTTCAGGTCAATGACATTTCATCAGAACTGGAAAAAGTTAGAGATGTAACAGGTTTGAAACAAGTACAGAGGCGGGGAAAGGGGTGGGAGGAAAGAACAAAAGGGAAGCTCTGCGATAAGGTGCAAGGTAGGCGAGATTAAATGGTTGATGGTGCAAGGCAAAAGGAGGTAATGATGGGAAAAGTAAAGAATCAAAAGATGCATCTAGAAGTATAAATGGTAATAGCAGAATCATCACCAAAAGCTGCTGTCTGAACACTCGGGGGAAGTAGTTATGATCTGAAATTGTTGAACTCAGTGTTGGTTCCAGAGGGCTGTGAAGTGCCAAATTGAACGATGAGGTGCTGTTCCTCAAGCTTACATTGAGCTTCATTGGAATAGTGTAGGAGGTGGAGGACAGAGAGATCAGAGCGGGAGTGGGCCAGAGAATTAAAATGACAGGCAATTCGTTTCCCCATGTATAGGAGGCTGCATCGTGAGCAGTGAGTACTGTATACTAAATGGAAAGAAGTACATGTAAACCACTGTTTCACCTGGAAGGAGGATTTGAAGCCTTGGATAGTGAGAAGGGAGGGGATAAAAGGATAGGCATTGCATCTCTTGTGCTTGCATGGGAAGGTGCCATGGAAAAGGGAGGGGATTTTGGAAGTAATTGAGGAGAGACCATGGTGTCACAGAGGGAACAGTCTCATCAGAACACTGAAGGGGAGGGGAGGGGAGGGAAGATGTGTTTGGCGGTGGCATCATGCTGGAGGTGGCAGAAATGATGGGGGATGACCCATTGAATGTGGAGGCTGGTGGGGTGGAAGGTGATGGCAAGGAGAACCTTGTCATGGTTCTGGGAGGGACAGGAAGGGATGAGATGGGATGAGTTGGGGAAATGGAACGGACAAAGTTGAGGATCCTGTCAACTGCAGTGGAGGGAAATCCTCAGTTGAGGAGAAAGGATAACATAGTGGAAGCACTGGTATCATCAGAACAGATGTGACTGAGTCAAAGAAACTGGGGAAATGGAATAGACTGCTTACAGGAAGCAGCTGTGAGGAAGTATAGTCAAGATAGTTGGGGGAGTTAATGGGCTTATAGTGGATATTGGTTGATAACCTATCCACAGAAATGGAGATAGAGGGGTCAAGGAAGGGAAGGGTAGGGAAGAATCAGAGATGGACTATTTGAATGTGAGGGAAGGGGGAAATTGAAGAAAAGTTGGTGAAATTTTCAAGTTTGGGACAAAAGCAAGAAATAGCACCAATACAGTCATCAATGTAATCCATATGTGAAATTATTGAATAATTATCATGTGTGAGAACCATAGCTGAATTTTAGACCCATTAACTTGTGGTACTGAGGTTACCCCCTTTCACCCCCGCAAACCCTCCCCACCCCTCCTCCCACACCCACCACCACCCTGCAATCAGCTAATTCAACGTAGAGCAGATACTGCACCTCAGGCCCTTTGTATGGCTCAGTCACACATATAAAAGTGGATTTATTAATTGAGGCACCAGGGAACTACACAGTGTAAAATCATTACACACTCTATAAAAAGCTTAACACTTCTCATAGTTCATGTACTTATAGTATGGTATACTGGTAATGTCACTGGATTAGTAATCCAGAACCCAGGTTAATGCCTTGGGGGCACAGGTTCAAATCCCACCACGGCAGTTGGTGGAATTTACATTCAATTAATTAATAAAAACCTGGAATTGAAAGCTAGTCTCAGTAATGGTGCCATGAAACTATCATCAATTGTCGAAAAAATCCATTTGATTCACTAATGTCCTTTAAGGAATGAAATCTGCTGTCCTTACCTGGTCTGACCTACATGTGACACCAGACCCACAACAATATGGTTGACTCTTAACTGCTCTCTGAAATGGCCAAGCAAGCCTTTCAGTTGCCAAGGACAATTAGGGAAGGGCAACAAATGCCCACATCCCATGAAAGAATAAAAAATAATGTTCTAGCTTTTTGCACAGAACACAATAGACAACTCAGCAGCTATCAAATTGTCAGTGACATCATTTGCTTTGTTAGCCATATGAAATTTCTGTTTATTCAGCAGGATAAGGGTTAATATAGAATGATCCTATATTAGAATATGTGATGAAGAATGTGTCTCTGAGAGATGATGTGCCTAATGTTCCTCTAGTTAAAACAGATGTTCTTGTGTAAACAGGGCTAGAAGGCCTAACCAAAAACATTAATTCAAACTACACTTTTTGTTGTCACGCACATGAGTGGGCAAGTCGGGTGTTTGCTTAATTCTTTTAGCAGTGAGAAACTCCAGGTCCTAGCAGGAGGACATGTCCTGTCATTCATGTTCTTGTCAAGTTAGGTAAAGTGCTGGCTGGCACCTTTCCACATATTCAGGCACAAAGACTAAAGCATGCTTATCTTACAGATTTTTACAGTATCTGTTCGAATCTTACATTCTTATTCTGTGTAACATCTACAGTGCAAATCTGAGTCCATCTCAGAAGGTAGCAACTGGCAGATTAGACAACTCAGGAAGTAGGCTGCTGGAGAGGTTGAAAGGTCCTGCAGTTCATATCTTTGCAGAATTGGAAGGTTTACACGACAAGATTTTTAAGATTTTTACTGTAACAACTAAACTAAAAATCAACATTACTAAACAGTACCTAATAGGTAGCTAATACACTAAATTACAGAGAAAGGTATTTCCCAATAACTTACTAACTTGGAGTAGCCATATAAATACCATGGCTGCAAGAGCAGGTCAGAGGCTAGGAATCCTGCGACGAGTAACTCACCTCCTGACTCCCCAAAGCCTGTTCACCATCTACAAGGCAGAAGTCAGGAGTGTAATGGAATACTCTCCACTTGCCTGGATGGGTGCAGCTCTGACAACACTCAAGAAGCTCGACACAATCCAGAACAAAGCAGCCCCCTTGATGGGAATTCCATTCAGAAACATTCACTCCCTCCACCACTGATGCACAGCAGCAGCAGTGCGTACCATCTATATGACACACTGCAGCAACGCACCAAGGGTCCTTAGACGGCACCTTCCAAACTCGCGACCTCTACCACCTAGAAGGACAGGAACAGCAAATGCATAGGAACACCACCACCTGCAAGTTCCCCTCCAAGCCACACACCATTCTGACTTCGAACTATATCACCATTCCTTCACTGTCGTTGGGTCAAAATCCTGGAACTCCCTTCCTAACTGCACTGTGGGTGTACCTACCCCACATGGACTGCTGCAGTTCAAGAAGGCAGCTCACCACCACCTTCTCAAGGGCAATTATGGGTGGTCAATAAATGCTGGCCTAGCCAGAGACGCCCACATCCCTTGAATGAATAAAAAAAACACACTTGGAAACCCCACACCACATTTATACATCAAACAACGTTCTCCTCAACAGTTAAAAGTCCCAAACTCCTCCAAGTTGGAATGGATTGAATCTCCCAGTCCTTAACAAAGCCAATGTCCTCTTCATTCACTTCTTCCGAGCACACTTGACTGGTCTTCCATTAAAACGGCAATCTCTGGTGACCCTGTTGGCCTTTTCTCCTCCGCAAACCTCAAGCCGAACAGAGGCGTGTAAGAAGGGCACTACAATTATCATGGGTGATTTTAATCTGCATATAGACTGGACAAACCAAACTGGCAAGGGTAACATGGAAGACGAATTTGTAGAGTGCATCATGGATTGTTTCTTAGAACAATACGTTACAGAACCTACGCAAGAACAGGCTGTTTTAGATTTGGTCATGTGTAACGAGATAGGATTAATAAGAGATCTTGTAGTTAAGGATCCTCTAGGGGGAAGCAATCGTAACATGGTAGAATTTCAAATTCAGTTTGAGGGTGAGCAACCCGGGTCTCAAACCAGTGTCCTTAACTTAAACAAGGTCAATTACAGAGGTATGAAGAAACAGTTGTCTAAAGTGGAACAAAAACAAGAAATGCTGGATTCACTCAGCAGGTCTGGCAGCATCTGTGGAAAGAGAAGCAGAGTTAACGTTTCGGGTCAGTGACCCTTCTTCGGAACCCGAAGAAGGGTCACTGACCCGAAACGTTAACTCTGCTTCTCTTTCCACAGATGCTGCCAGACCTGCTGAGTGAATCCAGCATTTCTTGTTTTTGTTTCAGATTTCCAGCATCCGCAGTATTTTGCTTTTAGTTGTCTAAAGTGGGCTGGGAAAATAGACTAAAAGGAAAGTCAGTCGATGTGCAGTGGCAGACCTTAAATCAGATATTTCATAAAACTCAGCAAACATTTATTCTGGTCAAAAGGAAGGACTTGATGAGAACGAGGAACCACCTGTGGATAACAAAGGAAATTAAGGAGAGTATCAAATCAAAAACAAAGGCATACAAAGCGGCAAAAACTAGTTGTAGGCTAGAGGATTGGGAATTTTTTTAGAAACCAGCAGCAGATGACTAAAAAACTGATAAACAGGGAGAAAATTGATTATGAGAGTAAATTGGCAAGAAATATACAAACAAACAGTAAGAGCTTCTACGGTTATATAAAAAGGAAGCGAGTAGCTAAAGTAAGTGTGGGACCCTTAGAAGATGAGACTGGGAATTAATAACAAGGAACAGGGAAGTGGCAGATAATTTAAACCAATATTTTGTATCGGTCTTCACAGTGGAGGACACTATAAACATCCCAACAATAATAGATGAGCAAGGTATAAATGGGAGGGAGGAACTTGTAACAATCTCTATCATGAGGGAAAAGGTGCTGCACAAACTGATGGGACTAAAGGCAGACAAGTCACCAGGACGTGATGGCCTGCATCCAAGGGTTTTCAAGGAAGTGGCCGCAGAAATAGTGGAGGCATTGGTCATTATACCAAAACTCACTGGATTCCGGTAGGGTACCAGCGGATTGGAAAACTGCTAATGTGAAGCCCCTATTCAAGAAAAGAGGGAGACAGAAAGCAGGAAACTATAGACGAGTTAGCTTAACATCTGTCATTGGGAAAATGCTAGAGTCCATTACTAAGAAAGAAATAGCAGGACATTTAGAAAAACACAATGCAATCAAACAGAATCAACATGGTTTTATGAAAGGGAAATCATGTTTAACAAATTTGTTAGAGTTCTTTGAGGATATAACAAGCAGAGTGGATATAGGGGAATCGGTAGATGTAGTGTATTTGGATTTTCAGAAGGCTTTCAATAAGGTGCCACATAAAAGGTTATTACACAAAATAAGAGCTCAGGGTATTGCGGGTAATGTGTTGACATGGATTGAGGACTGGCTAATACACAGAAGGCAAAGAGTTGGGATTAATGAGTCTTTTTCAGGTTTGAAAGCTACAACTAGTGGGGTGCCACAAGGATCGGTCCTAGGGCCTCAACTATTTACTATCTATATTAATGACTTGGAGGAACGGACAAAGTGTCGTGTATCCAGATTTGCTGATGATACAAAAATAGGTGGGAAGGCATGTTGTGATGAGAACACAAAGAATCTGCAAAGGGATATAGATAGGTTAAGTGAGTGGGAAAAACTTGGCAGATGGAGTTCAATGTGGGAAAGTGTGAGGTCATTCACTTTGGTAGGAAGAATAAAAAGGCAGATTATTATTTAGATGGAGAAAGACTACAAAATACTGCAGCACAGAGGGATCTGGGTGTTCTTGTACAGGAAACACAAAAAGTTAGCATGCAGGTGCAACAAGTAATTAGAAAGGTAAATGGAATTTTGGCCTTTATTGCTAGGGGCTTAAAGTTTAAAAATAGGAAAGTCTTGTTACAACTGTACAGGGTGTTGGTGATGCCACACCTGGAGTATTGCATACAGTTTTGGTCCACGTATTTAAGGAAGGATATACTAGCATTGGAGGCAGTTCAGAAAAGGTTTACTAGGCAGCTTCCTGGGATAAAGGGGTTGTTTTATCAAGAATGGCTAAACACGTTAGGCCTTTATTCATTGGAGTTTAGAAGAATGAGAGGTGATTTTATTGAAACATATAAGATTCTAAGGGGGCTTGAGAGGGTAGATGTTGAGAATATGTTTCCACTGAGGAAGAATCTTGAACTAGGGGACATAGTTACAGAATAAGAGGCCACACATTTAAAACTGAGATGCAAAGGAATTTCTTCTCTCAGAGGATGGGGAATCTCTGGAATTCTCTACCTCAGAGAGTTGTGGAGGCTAGATCACTAAATGTATTTATGGAGGAGGTAGATAGATTTTTGAAACCTCGGGGAGTGGAGGGTTATGTGGAGTAGGCCCAAAAGAGGAGTTGAGGCCTGGGACAGATAAGCCATGATCTTATTGAATGGTGGGGCAGGTTTGAGGGGCTGAATGGCCTACTCCTGCTCCTATTTCTTATGTTCTTATGTTCGAATTGGGTTCGAATCTTAGCAGTCTTTCGCTGTATTAGTGTTCTGAGAGCAGTTGTTTTCTCTCTCTCTCTCTCCTCTGAGGCTGCCGCTGTTGATGTTGGTGTCTTCCTTTCTTCCTTACAGCCTGTCAGACTGAGCAAAGCCTGTTGCATTTATCCAGAATCAAAAGTCAATAGTCGTTTTCCTTTTACAATATTCAGTCTCCATACTTTTGGCCATAGCAAAACCACCTGGGTCTTTGTTTCCAGGTGTTAGCAATTGCAATTTGAATTTGCATTTTCAGAGCCCTTGGCTCCCTGTTTACAATCTGGGAGCCTGGGAGAGCGAAACCCATTGTCTTTTTAGGTGTTACAATTTTGTATTCTGCTTACAAAAAGGTCTTTGATCTGGGTTCCTTGTTTGCATGGTAACCAAGACCCTTGGCTTGTTTCTGGCAGATTTGGTGTGAGGTCACATGTCTTCTCCACATCCTTTTTACACTGCAATAAAAATAACAGTTTTTAAAACATAATCATACCATTAATCCACCATTCATAACACTAACATAGGTATATTCACTCCAGGAGATTCACATAGCCATTTTGTGGCGTGTGCACCAGGCTAAGCATAGTGCACATGAGCAGGAGCAGGTGGTCGAGGCAGAGGAAGAAGAGGAACTTGTTGGCCAAAGAGTCAGTTTGCATCCTTCTTTGACTGCATGGCCTTGGGCTGTAGACTTCAAAGAAAGATGTTTCCTGAGCACCAACCATTGAAGCCACTGGAGGATATGGTAAGAAGCCTTTGAGATCTGGTGATTGTAGTCAAGTTCAATATCTACATCTGTGCAGTCATTTCACAACAGACAGTGATGAGACACAAAGAATGTATGACTAGCTGAGGTGATGCAGGAGAGTTAAGTAGGTAGAAATAGAAACACTGGTAAAGTAGAGGGAAGGTTAGTGGTCCAAAAGGGACTGGAGAGGAAGAAAGCCAGTTGACACCAAGGGTGCAGTGTTCTGATGAAGGTCCTCACTGAGGGCTGCTCAGATGTCCCCCAGCTTGTGGAAAATAATCCAATTTTCTAATCTCTATACTTGCTCAAGACCTGTGAATTTTGTACTTTGTCCTCTAGTCCTAAGTTCATTGGCTAAGTTAAATAGCTTGCTTACTTCGCATGTATACATATCTTTCATTATTTTAAAAATGTGCATCAAGTCTCCAAATAAATTAGTGCCAATCCCCAGCGCATGTCCAAATATGCAAGAAAATGCAATTAGAATGGAGGACTGCACAAAGTCAGAATGGTGCAGAGCTGTGGAAACGTTGCTGCCAAAATGCATTTAAAAATTAACTGCTCCTGAGCACCAGTCAAGAATCCAACAGGAGAGATGTAACTGCTGCTGTTCATCAGCACCTAATAAATCAACTCTGGGTACAAAATAAAAGGCCTGCCAAGACAATCTAGTGCTTCATTTCTTTTTTCAGTTTATGACCATTTAATTAGGATAGAAATGATCGATGTAGTTAGTGATTGATACTGCTGGCACTCGTTTCAGGTGCTGTCTGTTAGCAGAAGTGGTTCCTTGTGGCAACGCTTAGATGGCTCCATGACGGGTTACAAAGTTTGGTTACTGTCTATAAACTAACAGAGTGGTGTGTGATCTGAAACAGAGCACAAAGATTGAGTTGTTACACACAATGGGTAATGATGCACTTTATATATTTAATGATGCAGGTGTGCATTAACAAGTACTTGCCTCGTAATCCTTTAAAGACCCTAGAGTAGATTTCCGTCTTTACCACCTGGGTGTTAAACATTGCCTGAGAAAAGAGGAAATCAATCCAGGGGGATCATACACCACTAACTTAAATAGTAATAAAATCAGCCAGGCTACCTTAAAAACCTGCAATGCTCCTTGAGATTTTCTACTTTGTGCTCTGCCCCAGCAATCCTGAATGAGCACAACCTGAAGAGAAAGGTCTATCCCTTTGGATTTTGAGCTCAGTTTGGAAGTGCATTGACTCATGTGAAACTGAACCACACAGATTAAGTTCACTCTGTAGTCTATGCTGAGGTAACTGATCATAGCTGGGTGGCAAAGGGGAAGTTAACAGGTAACCTCAGCAACCTGGGTTAGGGAGGGGAAAAATAAGGCAGGGCTCTTGCTCCTGATTGCTGTTTCCTACTTCCTGCTGGAATGTGGATATTGAATGAGTACAGGATCAGACCTGGCTGTGATAACACTGTGCTGAATTTCTCTCCTGCCACTCACTCACCAAGTTCATGTAAAACCAATGATCATTTGATGGAGGTATCAAAGGACAGACTGTGCCTGAAGAACCAAACTCCAGAATGAGTCAGGCCCTTTGAAAGAGAAAGGAAGAGAATTAGAGTGGGGTTTGGGGGAGGGGTGAAGATCCCATGTTGTCTTCCAAGACGAAACTCATTGGGCATATTCAACAATGTGGTAGTACTGGAATTATAACCCTGTTTTTGCAATTATTTGTTTGGACAGTTTTCAAGATGCACTTTCCAGAGTATCTTTAAAACTGTTCAAACACATCACTATTATAAAAATCATAGTGACTCCATGACCAGCATTGTTCCAGACACGACTAAATTGGGCCCATGAAGTTTCTGTCTTCTAAGATCCTTTTGAAAGATGATAGTGTCTTTAAGTGCTAACTCTGCAGAGGAATGGGGTGGGGAGGGGGGTGGTGGTGTGGGGAGGGGTTCACTGATTAGTTTAAATACTAGTCCTTAAACCTCATTAGCCCCTTTCTGGAATGACATTCAGCTGTGTTAAATTGCAACATGTTCTATCAAGACTATTCAAAAAAATGCTTCTTAGAGAAGTTTATATAATTTTGCTGCCATGGCCATATTGGCAACAAAGAGCATAAGTGTGTGCCTGATCGTCCAGTGGCGAATTCACACCACAATATGCTGGAAAAATAATTACAATAGGCTGCAGTGAGCATAGCAGCAGATTGGGAATGGTGAAGTGAATGGTCAAAGCTTATCACCCATTAGTACTTGTGACTGTAGATTTAACAAAACAGAAAATCAATTGCTTATTGATCTGAAATTGTCACAACTGCATCCATTCATGCATTCACTCATGCACACATACACATACACACACACAAGAAGAGACAGATAGAGAGGGAAAAAAAGGAAAGTGATTTTTAGTGGGGAGGAGGTTGTGATAAACCTGTTAAACTCTCTTGGAAATCAAGTTCTTGATGTGTGCAGCTGATTGTAGATCTCACTCTTGATTGAAAGTTCAGTTGAAGATGGTGGATCATTTCTAGTCTTGTATAGATGTAGGATTCTACAGCAGGGCATGTGCCTTCTGGCTTTTTGGTAAATAAGTTGCTGGGTGTTGCTTTATCTTCTTTCTCTTTCTCTCTGGAGTCTCTCTCTCTCTAGGCTATTTCTTATGTTCTTATGTTCGAATTGGGTTCGAATTTTCGCAGTCTTTCGCTGTATCAGTGTTCTGAGAGCAGTTTTTATAACTCTTCAGAGTTTAAACCATGATTGTTGTATCATCACACTCCTGGTGTGCATGACAATTGGAATAGTCAAGTATGGAGGCAACAAGCATGATGAATGTTTCAGCAACGGATGAGCGGTGACAGGGATGGAGACAGGCGATGTTGTGGAGATGGAAGCAGGCTGTCTTGGTGATGGAAAGGATATGGGGTTTGTAACTTAGCTCGGAGTCAAATATGACATTGAGGTTGTGAACTGTTTCAGCCTGTGACAGAGTATGTGAGAGGGATGGAATCAGTGGCTAGGGAACAGAGTTTGTAGTATGGGCTGAAGACCATGGTTTTGGTCTTTCCAGTATTTAATTGGATGATATTTCTGCTCATTCAATGCTGGATGTCAGAAAAGCAGTCTGACAAATCAGATGCGGGGGAGTTGTCAAAAGAGGTTGTGGTGAAGTAGAGCTGGGTGTCATCAGTATACCTGTGGAGTCTGACACTGTTTTCCGATGATGTTGCCGAGGGGCAGCCTTGAGACTTGAAATAGGGGACCAAGGATAGATCAAGGATTGATCCTTGTATCATATTCCTGTTATTAGAGAAGAAAATGTTGATGCATTTCGATGACCTTGGTTCTGAGCAGTAAAAATAACATTACAGTGGCCTTTGGAACAGTGCAAGGGTTTTTCATGGGGTTGTTTTTTTACTATTTGTGGGAGTTAAAGCCCAAGATCAGCCATGATCGTATAGAATGGTGAAGCAGGCTTGATAGAACAAAGAACAAAGAACAAAGATAATTACAGCACAGGAACAGGCCCTTCGGCCCTCCAAGCCTGCGCCGATCCAGATCCTCTCTCTAAACATGTCGCCTATTTTCTAAGGTTCTGTATCTCTTTTCTTCCTGCCCATTCATGTATCTGTCTAGATACATCTTAAAAGAATCCATCGTGCCCGCATCTACCACCTCCGCTGGCAATGCGTTCCAGGTGCCCACCACCCTCTGCGTAAAGAACTTTCCACGCATATCCCCCCTAAACTTTTCCCCTTTCACTTTGAACTCGTGTCCTCTAGTAATTGAAACCCCCACTCTGGGAAAAAGCCTCTTGCTATCCACCCTGTCTATACCTCTCATGATTTTGTACACCTCAATCAGGTCCCCCCTCAACCTCCGTCTTTCTAATGAAAATAATCCTAATCTGCTCAACCTCTCTTCATAGCTAGCGCCCTCCATACCAGGCAACATCCTTGTGAACCTCCTCTGCACCCTCTCCAAAGCATCCACATCCATTTGATAATGTGGCGACCAGAACTGTACGCAGTATTCCAAATGTGGCCGAACCAAAGTCCTATACAACTGTAACATGACCTGCCAACTCTTGTACTCAATGCCCCGTCCGATGAAGGAAAGCATGCCGTATGCCTTCTTGACCACTCTATTTACCTGCGTTGCCACCTTCAGGGAACAGTGGACCTGAACACCCAAATCTCTCTGGACATCAATTTTCCCCAGGACTTTTCCATTTACTGTATAGTTCACTCTTGAATTGGATCTTCCAAAATGCATCACCTCGCATTTGCCCTGATTGAACTCCATCTGCCATTTCTCTGCCCAACTCTCCAATCTATCTATATTCTGCTGTATTCTCTGACAGTCCCCTTCACTATCTGCTACTCCACCAATCTTAGTGTCGTCTGCAAATTTGCTAATCAGTCCACCTATACTTTCCTCCAAATCATTAATGTATATCACAAACAACAGTGGTCCCAGCACGGATCCCTGTGGAACACCACTGGTCACACGTCTCCATTTTGAGAAACTCCCTTCTACTGCTACTCTCTGTCTCCTGTTGCCCAGCCAGTTCTTTATCCATCGAGCTAGTACACCTTGGACCCCAAGCGCCTTCACTTTCTCCATCAGCCTGCCATGGGGAACCTTATCAAACGCCTTACTGAAGTCCATGTATATGACATCGACAGCCCTTCCCTCATCAATCAACTTTGTCACTTCCTCAAAGAATTCTATTAAGTTGGTAAGACATGACCTTCCCTGCACAAAACCATGTTGCCTATCACTGATGAGCCCATTTTCTTCCAAATGGGAATAGATCCTATCCCTCAGTATCTTCTCCAGCAGCTTCCCTGCCACTGACGTCAGGCTCACCGGTCTATAATTACCTGGATTATCCCTGCTACCCTTCTTAAACAAGGGGACAACATTAGCAATTCTCCAGTCCTCCGGGACCTCACCCGTGTTTAAGGATGCTGCAAAGATATCTGTTAAGGCCCCAGCTATTTCCTCTCTCGCTTCCCTCAGTAACCTGGGATAGATCCCATCCGGACCTGGGGACTTGTCCACCTTAATGCCCTTTAGAATACCCAACACTTCCTCCCTCCTTATGCCGACTTGACCTAGAGTAATCAAACATCTGTTCCTAACCTCAACATCCGTCATGTCCCTCTCCTCGGTGAATACCGATGCAAAGTACTCGTTTAGAATCTCACCCATTTTCTCTGAGTCCAAGCATAACATTCCTCCTTTGTCCTTTAGTGGGCCAATCCTTTCTCTAGTTACCCTCTTTCTCCTTATATATGAATAAAAGGCTTTGGGATTTTCCTTAACCCTGTTTGCTAAAGATATTTCATGACCCCTTTTAGCCCTCTTAATTCCTCGTTTCAGATTGGTCCTACATTCCCGATATTCTTTCAAAGCTTCGTCTTTCATCAGCCGCCTAGACCTTATGTATGCTTCCTTTTTCCTCTTAGCTAGTCTCACAATTTCACCTGTCATCCATGGTTCCCTAATCTTGCCATTTCTATCCCTCATTTTCACAGGAACATGTCTCTCCTGCACGCTAATCAACCTCTCTTTAAAAGCCTCCCACATATCACATGTGGATTTACCTTCAAACAGCTGCTCCCAATCTACATTTCCCAGCTCCTGCCGAATTTTGGTATAGTTGGCCTTCCCCCAATTTAGCACTCTTCCTTTAGGACCACTCTCGTCTTTGTCCATGAGTATTTTAAAGCTTACGGAATTGTGATCACTATTCCCAAAGTAGTCCCCTACTGAAACTTCAACAACCTGGCCGGGCTCATTCCCCAACACCAGGTCCAGTATGGCCCCTTCCCGAGTTGGACTATTTACATACTGCTCTAGAAAACCCTCCTGGATGCTCCTTACAAATTCTGCTCCATCTGGACCTCTAACACTAAGCGAATCCCAGTCAATGTTGGGAAAATTAAAATCTCCTATCACCACCACCCTGTTGCTCCTACATCTTTCCATAATCTGTTTACATATTTGTACCTCTATCTCACGCTCGCTGTTGGGAGGCCTGTAGTACAGCCCCAACATTGTTACCGCACCCTTCCTATTTCTGAGTTCTGTCCATATTGCCTCACTGCTCGAGTCCTCCATAGTGCCCTCCTTCAGCACAGCTGTGATATCCTCTTTGACCAGTAATGCAACTCCTCCACCCCTTTTACCTCCCTCTCTATCCCGCCTGAAGCATCGATATCCTGGGATATTTAGTTGCCAATCATGCCCTTCCCTCAACCAAGTCTCAGTAATAGCAATAACATCATACTCCCAGGTACCAATCCAAGCCCTAAGTTCATCTGCCTTACCAACTACACTTCTTGCATTAAAACAAATGCACCTCAGACCACCAGTCCCTTTATATTCATCATCTGCTCCCTGCCTGCTCTTCCCCTTAGTCACACTGACTTCATTATCTAGTTCCTTACAGGCTTTTGTTACTACCTCCTTACTGTCAACTGACCTCAATTGGTTCCCATCCCCCTGCCACATTAGTTTAAACCCTCCCCAACAGTGTTAGCAAAAGCACCTCCAAGGACATTGGTTCCAGTCCGGCCCAGGTGTAGACCGTCCAATTTGTAATAGTCCCACCTCCCCCAGAACCGGTCCCAATGTCCCAAAAATCTGAACCCCTCCTTCCTGCACCATCTCTCAAGCCACGCATTCATCCTGACTATTCTTTCATTTTTACTCTGACTATCACGTGGCACTGGTAGTAATCCTGAGATTACTACCTTTGAGGTCCTACTTTTTAACTTGGCTCCTAACTCCCTAAACTCTGCTTGTAGGACCTCATCCCGTTTTTTACCTATATCATTAGTGCCTATGTGCACAATGACAACTGGCTGTTCACCCTCCCCCTTTAGAATGTTCTGCAGCCGATCTGAGACGTCCCTGATCCGTGCACCTGGGAGGCAACATACCATTCGGGAGCCTCGTTTTCGACCACAGAACCGCCTATCTACTCCCCTTACAATCGAATCCCCTACGACTATAGCCCTTCCACTCTTTTTCCCGCCCTTCTGAACAGCAGAGCCAGCCACGGTGCCATGGACCTGGCTACTGCTGCCTTCCCCTGGTGAGCCATCTCCCTCAACAGTATCCAAAACGGTATACTTGTTTTGGAGGGAGATGACCGCAGGGGACTCCTGCGCTGCTTTCCTGCTCTTTCTCTGCCTTTTGGTCACCCATTCCCTTTCTCCCTCAGCAATCCTAATCTGCGGTGTGACCAATTCACTAAACGTGCTATCCACGACCTCCTCAGCATCGCGCATGCTCCAAAGTGAGTCCATCCGCAGCTCGAGAGCCGTCATGCGGTCTAACAAGAGCTGCAGCTGGACACACTTCCTGCACGTGAAGGAGCCAGGGTCATCAGCCATGTCCCTGAGCTCCCACATTGAGCAAGAGGAGCATGATACGGGTCTGAGATCTCCTGCCATTTTTAATCTTAAGTTTAAACTTAGTTAAATGAAAAAGGAACGAAAAGGCTGTATGGCCTGTTTCTATTTCTTATGTTATGTTCTTATTTTAAGTTGCAGAACATAGAAGGGTCAGATGTGTGATTACCGAATGAAACAAAATGAAATTCACAGTCTGACACATCTATTCAGGACCCTGCACATTATTCCTGCAGCTCTAAATGAACCTTTCTGCTGTGCCTGAACTGCTTGATTGTAAAGCTTTCCATTGCCAATTAACTGAAGAATGTAGGCAGAGTAAAATAAGTTTTGGAGAGTGAATGAAGCCTGAGTAAAATAGGAGCTGGGAGCCCCAACATCCACCTGCATGAGTGTTATATTACAAGTGATAAGCCCCTAACCCTGCTCACTGACTGGTTATTTGGAGATACTTTTAAAGAGATTTATTTGATACTTCGAATAACTCGGATTTGGTGCTAACGCTGTAAGTGGAAAGGGTAGTAGAAGTTATATAAAAGATTACAGACGAGAATGGTTCACTGTCTCCACCCTTGTTCTTCACTCTGTACACTTGGCAGAAGACTCAAGGAGCAGGAACAACAGAGCAGATGGCATTGGTCAAAGATATCACAAGATGAATCTGAAAGACAATCAGCACACCCAAACAAAAAAAATGCCTATAGTCTCTCCATCAGCCACAAGCACAAACATGAAAAAAAAGTAACTAGGCACAGTAGAAACAAACTGAACAAACTAAAATTAAAATAAATTAGTTTGTTCAGTTTGTTTCTACTGTGCCTACCCACATTTTTTCATGTTTGTGCTTGTGGCTGTTCAGTTTTCAGTTATTTAACACCCTATCTGTACTAATGCTTTGTCTTCCAGCACACCATTAACATATTGTTTGCCTTTGCTCCAAGACCTTCCGGTCAGCTATTCTGTGACCTTGTCCTATCAACACCTCCTCTTTTGTTATCTCCTGCCCCACCCCCACTTTACTTGCTTAAAATCTTTTACATTTCTTATATCTGCCAGTTCTGAGGAAGGGTCACTCACCTGAAACATTAACTCTTCTTCTCTCTCCACAGATGCTGCCAGACCTTCTGAGTATTTCCAGCGTTTCTTGTTTTTATTTCAGATTTCCAGCATCCGCAGTGTTTTGCTTTTATTTCGGAGCAGCAATCCTGGGAGGCACAGAGAATGTGAAAGGTCTCACAATCCCTGCAGATCTGGGCCTATACCTGCTTGAGGTCATCCTGCAATATGCAAACCAGCTCTATCACACCTAGCCATAAGAAAGATCAGTTGCTCAATGTAGGGTAAACACACTCCACAACAAGCAGGTGGGTGAAACATCTGTGGAACATGGGCCAGTCATGAAAGTGGAAGGAACAGACAGTTTGGAGGCTGTTCCTGGAAGCCCATATGGCCTAGAAAATGTCACACATATACCCAAGTCATTTCTCAAGAAGGTCAAATGGGACCATAAGCCAACATTCACCCCTATTGTCAAATTATCCCAACCCTCAAGCAGCATGTTGTTCTCAGTAACCCAAAGTGCCTAAATATCCTGCTGTACATACCGTGTGACTAAATCGTACAAATATAGGGGCAGGATTCTCAAATCTCACAAATACAAGGATGGGATTCTCTTTTTAGAAGGAAAATAATAATTTAAAAAAGCTAATAACATTTACAAAAGATTTTTTTTAAAAACATGTCCAGACTCCAAAACTGATGCCTGGAAATACCTTCCCAACACAAATAGTTGTTCCTGGGTTTGAATGATGTGAATATTTCTCAAAGCTGGATGAAGAAGGAGTAACCCTTGGGTCAGTATAAAAGAACATCATCGAATGAGGATAAAAGGAGGCTGTAAGAAGAGAAGAAGGTAATCACCTCGGAAAAAATTGGAGCAACCTGCTTGAAGAGGTAATATGGGGTAAAAATGCTAATGTGCCCTTCCATGGCATACGCTGAGATTGCAAATCTCAAAGCTGCCCAGTCCCAGCCTGTGGTTTTCTAGCCACTGAATTAAGTGGACAAAATGCCATGGGGTGGAAATACACAACTTTGCAGCATGTGCTCTCAAACAGCACAGTTAGTCTGAAGAGAGAGGTTGACAGAAGGGAAAAGGAGTGTCCATTGAGGTAGGATGCCGAGCCCAGGATTGAGACAGTTTGATACTGCAGTTGTTAATATGCTGAATCTCCCACGCACCCTGAGAGGCAGATTCGGGATTGGAAGGTTTTCAAGATGGAGGTTTCACAAAAGGTTTACCAATCTAGCTACTTTTCTCATTGGCCCTAATTTTTCAACATTGAATGAAAGTTTCTCAATCCTTTTTTAAGTATTTATAAGATAAACCACAAACATCAACAAAGGGTAAGGTACAGAATGCTGAGCGTATAAGTAAGGAAATGCTGTAGTCAGAAGAATAAAGCACTGAATCTTGGCAATGTTATCTTTTGCACAATACCGATAGAGGAATTCTGAACAATCACTCCTACTCCCCTGTCATACAGCCATAACACGTAGGTAAGACCCACGTTTCAATTTATTTGATTTTTATTTAAACCATTATATATCATGCATTCATAAAACAAAATTCTTAAGTGGATAATGGTAGAGTTTGGAGAAACACAATTTATTTTTTAAAAATCATCCTTTCCAAGGATAATATTTTCTTTTCATAAAAGACTTGCTGAGTGTAACCAGAGAGACATTTGTATGGGAACTAAAAAGCGGCTTCAACATAGGTATATTAATTCCAACAGCAGCCATTATAAAGCACACCTTTCCAAGAGTAATACAGTTATGATAAGGGTTCCTAAATTTGATGGTTATTAATCTTGTCCTATTAGTTTTAAAAGGGAGGATTCTGGACGGAAATCAAATGAGCTGTTTTATTAAAATAATTACAGGAATGACAATGATACAACTACAGGTTAACATTGCACTGGGCCTGATGTTTCATTTTGCCTCCAGAGGCCTTTTTCAAGTTCTTTTGCCAAAATTACTGCTTTGAACATTTTTTTTTTGCAACGAGATGAGCCTTTATTACAGTAATTTATCATCCACACATAAGTGGCTGGATCGTAAAACAGAAGCGTCGTCCTTGTAGAAATGCATTTTGGATGTTAAAATACAGCATTTGTGCACAGTCAGCTCTGTGGGGAGCAGCTTTTTCACAAGAGTCAGGACTTCAGGGAGCTCTGAACAAAAGCAATTGTGCATCCATTTACAAATACAGCTTTGGCAGTATGTTTTCTTTTTGAAAATTCCATCAGTTAAACTATGGCACTGAACCAAAGTGTTAACTCGTGGGCCACCAATTTTCTTTTTGCAGTACCTCACAAATGAAAGCACAATTTCCACTACAAAAAGCAAGTTGTCATTTCATCTGCGGTTTGCCCATAACTGTTCTCTTTCTAATAACTTGTAGTCAAGATTCAGTCCTAAGGAATAAGAATTTACGCACCGGGTTATTTTAGGGTAAACTACAAAATATCTTTACTGCTACTAACATTTGATGTCATTTCATATATTTCACAATTGCCTAGACACTGATAGAATTCTCATTATAATTAGCATCAATTAGGTTGACAACAGCATTCCCCACCCAATTAGTTGGGGATCACTATAAGTTACAGAGCTCCCAAATAAACAGACATCTGTAAAGGGAGAAATTGGCCCACATTGTGCATGATCTCTGGCTGTTAATTGAGTTCAGGATATGGATTTCAGGCAGTGCTGTCCACACCTGATCGGCCCACCTCCAGCTGCCAAATAGAAAGGTTGTTACTTTGACTATAATAATCTGGGGCCTACTGCCTGATTTAGGACCCTGCTCCCAAATTTGGCAAAAACTAGGTTGTGGTCAGTTTTTCCAGATCTCCTGCAGCTTTGCTGAAGGACCTTTAAACAGGCAAATAGAAGCTGCTGACAATATGCTAAGTAATTTTATTTTTTACTTACCTTAATGGGAAGTTGGGGGAGAATAATATTGCAACCCGTTGCCAGAACATGCCTGCCGGCATCAACCTCCCACCCCTCACCATCGTCGAGCTAGCTTGGTGGTCAATTTGCGAAGGCCCTGACCAGCAAACTGCATTGGAATGGCCAATTGGCATCTGCAGCTCACCGGTTTGATGGAAATAAGGTCCAATGTGGAGCGAGCCTTGGGCTGTCGCCTTCAGGCGCACATTACAGGTGTGCCAACCACTTCACACTGTTTCCAATCCCACCTAAAAATCAATCTCTCAGTCATTGTACTTGGAGCTGCATCCTCACCCCTTTCCTATATCAGCAAACCTCGCCAATTTGCAGACTTTTTGTCCTGCCATTCTATCTATGCCCATAAAACTGGTGATCTGTCTTAAAATGTATCTTGATCTTCTCATGTATTTTCATGTAGAATCATGAGAGCCATTTTAAAATTGGAGAAGTTTAGAATCAAATTAAGCAGGTCATATGTGGGAAAGAAAGAAGAGTGAAGCAAAACAAAAATAAAAGAGTGAGCCAGAGGGGAAAATGGATAAGTAAGAAAGGAAATGAAGACATGATTTAGGATAAAAGTTGTTGCAAATGTTCTGGGGTTAACTATGTCTGTTTAAGTTTCTGGAAGAGTGCATGCTTGCTCCTGAACTTTGATTGGGTTTCTGTAGCAAGAGTAAATTGTGTGATAACAGCCACACAGCAGGCCAGTCAATGCAGCAGTAGTTTTAATAAAAAGGGCAGAGCAACTGTTAAGCTCATTAAAGAAGCATTTACACTGCTGCATTATGCATTTAGGCAAAGGGTTCAATCAACAACATTACTATAAAGTTCTAGTGTCCAGGGCACAAGAGTCACCATGGCAAATAGGCACAGCAACCACTCATGCAGGAAGTAAGGGACAGGAGGGCAGTTGGAACCGAAATGCAATGAAGTACTTAGTATAAGAGGCATGTGAACAAACAGTATTCTCCAGAACCTGACAGTATTGGAGAGATGTAAGTGAATAAAATAGCTGAGGAAAGGCTAGGCTGTATTATGGATTTGGTGTCTCAAATAGATGTGACACAAACTATCACCTGTCAATCACTTTGTACTGAGCCATCACAAACCATTAATTGCTCTAGCCATCATCCCAAAGGACCATAGGCATCTCTCCCCATTAGAAAGAGACAGTTGATGATATATAGCTTGGGGGTCACCACTTCTCAAGTGTAGGGCAAGGTGAGGAGGCAGACCTCCATGAATTACCACAGCCGGTACGGGGATTGTACCCGCACTGTCGGCGTCTTTCTGTAATTCACGCTACAAACCATTAATAGAAGGTTATCTTATGCATTCCTGCCTCAAGAGAAAGTGGGTTCTTGGTGCTTACCAATCATGGGTGAATTGTAACTTGGGAGATATACAGTCAACAACTGTATTACCCAAATTGTGGTCACCCAGAAACATCAAAAGGGCTTCATACAAGAAATTCTCATTAGACAATATAGTTGCTATGATGCTTGTTAATGAATGTCAGCCAGGATGGCCTGGAGAATAGGCTGTTGTTCATCACCATCTTGGCTATCTAAATTTACAAAATCTAAAGACTACTTATCTGCATTCAGGACATATGCCATATAACAGAAGTGAACAGACAAGAACTGAGAAAGGTGCTAGACACCACAAGCCTTTACTCTACCTGAGAATACTGGAGATGTCACAAGATACAGAAGTATCAAGAGGGTAGGGACAAGTGAAACAGGAGACCTCACTCAAGCTTGGAGTTAGTATTATCATGTTCTTGTTATGGCTTGTCCCTCTACTTAGTCATCGATATAGACATACACATATCCAATAACATCCCACACAGTACATTGTTATGCAAGGACTGCTTGAAGTTACTTCTTTTGGGCATATTTTGAAATATATTGGCCTTTTGTGTTGCTAGGCTAGGAAGAACATAGTAACACTACAGCCAGTGTGTCCGATAAACTGAAAGACAAGCAGAGACCTGGCGCAGCAGCAGGATATAAACAGCTGCAGTTTAAAAGGGAAACAACAGCCTCTGGAGCAAGCACTGGGTGAAAATAATTTCAGCCAGATGAAACAAAATAGAGGCAAACTTCACAGAGCTGGACTTGAAAGTCTTCCTAATGGAGATGTGGAGCATAAGGGTTTTCTGGGAATCGGGCCAGAGATCGGTGGCACATGTAGTCCACAGTCAGTGGGGGGAAGTGACCGTGGGACTGAGTCCCACCTCCATCACCCCAGGATTTTTTTTTACAGGGCAGGAAAAAACAATCTCGCCAGAGAAGCCAAGATAAGCTACCTGCTTCCCTTGATACATCCTTGCATCCTCTTATATATTTGGCACATCTGCATTCAATACTCTCACTGTGTCAGAAAAGGCAGGGATGAAAGGGGGAACTTGACAGTGGGGAGCAGAGACTTTGTAGAAGTCAGTCCTTGGCTTCCCGAGCTGGCGGACTCAGATCTCCAGGGCCGTGCTGAGAAAACATGGAATGCTGGATGAGATGAACTCACATGGAGGCACTGATGACCGTCTGGAGCAAATAGTGTCACTAAGAAAGTCTGCATCTGGCTCCCTTAAGAGGGAGGTTTCCAGACCAGACAATTCATCCAAAATGGATGCTTTAAATACTGGCCTTTGTGGGACTATTTGGGGCAAATGATGGAAACCATGTTCTAAGAGATTTGGGGTGCCATTTTTCAATGTCTGCTGGATCTGATACCTGGTCAGCCCTCCAATGATCAGTGGGCACTGAGATCCAGGACCCAGCACAAGTGATATGGCGAACATCAGCTTGCATGATACTACCCTCTTTCCTGATGACAGCTTGTATGTCTTTTCTATCCAGCCTCCTCAGACGTCTGTTCATGTAGATGGCAAGATACAGGTCCAGGGTGCCCACACACCAGCAGTGACAATGCCAGCCTGCTGAAGAGTCCTCCTGGGGCTCAGAAGCCCTCAGACAAGGGCAACCTTGGTCCCAAGAGGTTGACGATATCACAGCAGAAGCAAGCACCATGGCACGCTTGACCCTCAGGTCACATCACTGTAGAGCGCCAGGTTAAGTTTAAGACAGCACAGAGAGGCACCAGGAGTTGGCACAATGGTATAAAAAAACACCTGGTGTAAATATATATGTGCGTGATAAAACTACTTTCTGATCCAAGTCCAGTGTTGCGACATATCCCGTTTATTGCCGCCTCTTGTATTTGGAGGGCAGCTTGCAACGGGAGAGACTGTTTCTTCTTTACCTCCTTAATGAACAGTTGCTTCCTTAAGCAACCATTGCCTCCTATTCTAAGGCATTATTGAGGAAGTAGTGTGAACCATAAACTTTGGCAGAAGGATACCTACTAGCTGGCTTTCTCCTTTGGTATGGCCTGATCCTGTAAACCTTTCTCATTTCCTCTTCCTCCTGCTTATGTTCCTCCTCCATCCTAAGGGCTTTTATGGAAATGCCCAGAGTGAATCCCGTGGTAAGGGCTCCTTGACAGAATGGTGGAAAGGAAAACAGTTCCCTGCATAAAACAGCTGAAAGGTAGTGTGTAGAATCCTTTAATAGCAACAGAGCAGAGGAAATTTTGTTGTAATTATTCCGGTGAAAACTGATATTTCAGACAAGGATTTTTAAAAAATTCTTTCATGGGATGTGCGCGTGGCTGTCAAAGCCAGCATTTATTGCCCATCCCTAATTGCCTTTGAGAAGGTGATGGTGAGCCACCTTCTTGAACCTGCCATCTGGTGTAGGTACACCCATAATGCTGTTAGGGAGGAAGTTCTAGGATTTTGATCCAGTGAGAGTGAAGGAAGGGCAATATAGTTCCAAGTCGGGATGGTGTGTGACTTGGACAGGAACTTGCAGGTGTTGGTATTCTCATGCGTCTGCTGTCCTTGTTCTTCTAGGTGGAAGCGGTTGCTGTTGAAGGAGGCTTGGTGAGTTGCTGTAGTGCATCTTATAATTGAATCCTTGACCCTCAAGTCACATCACTGTACAGAACCAGGTTAAGTGTAAGAACAGCACAGAGAGGCACCAGGAGTTGGCACAATAGTAGAAAGAAACACCTGTTTTTTCCTGGATGGTGTTGAGCTTCTTGAGTGTTGTTGGAGCTGCACCCATCCAGACAAGTGGAGAGTACTCCATCACACTCCTGCCTTGTGCCTTGTAAATGGTGGACGGACATTGGGGAGTCAGGAGGTGAGTTAGTCACCACAGAAATTCCAGTCTCTGACCTGCTCTTGTAGCCACAGTATTTATATGCTGGTCCAGTTCAGTTTCTGGTCAATGGTAACAGGCATTCAAAGTCTCTGAACAAAGCCACCTTCTGATTTGACGAGCTTCCGTCAGGTGTAATTTGAGCATAAATGCCAAATTTCTGGAGGAAGTAGATTTTGTCAATCGCATTCTTGCAACATGTTGAGGGCAAGCACATCTTCTGCAGCTGCCAAATCTACTGGAATTTGTCCTTGTATTTTAGAACAGTGTAACTCAGGCAGACTAGCTTTAATTCCCAAATCCTCGCCACCTATAATGGAACTACACCACTTTTGCCTTTAAAAAAAAACACAGAATTTTGCACCCACATTTGGAATATAGGTACTGGCATGCTCAAGTTCAACAGCCCAGTGTGTGCCTTTAAGGACTTTTATTGGAGCTAAGTCTGTTGCTGTGAAGACCATTCTCAGAAGTGCTGCAAATTCCCAAGACAGGTACCCACCAGAGATTTGTTTGTTTATTTTATTCCCAACCAACAGACCAAGTGTTTCTGCTGGTGGGTTTTGTGGACGTAAATGTTTTTCTTTAAGAGCACTCACCACATTCAACTCCAGCTCTAGTTCAGCTAAATAAGAGAAGCCATTCGCTGGTTCATTCCTCAGGAGAATGCCTTGACCAATCAGTCAAGCAGCCTGGTTTAAATTTCAAACAAAGCTTGTCAGTCACTGTAAACTGGTACATTCTCCATGGCAACGCCTCTACCAATCAGAGTTCACTTGCCAACCAATCAGCACTCTCTTCTCATACAGTATAAAGTCATTATTTTCCCTTAAATTGGTATTCTTTCAGATTGTCCTGATGAGTGCAAGACAAAAAGCTTTGACAACATGTCTCTCTTTTCAGCAATACTCAAGTTCTGTACTACCAAACAACTATAAGTTTAATGTTCCAGGAAGAATGGCACATGAAACACCAAGAAAACTTTCAAATGGAAACGAGTTACAGTTTTCAGCTATATCCATGTCACAGAGAAATTCTTGTGCCTTTCAACTAGTGGTGGCACAGTGGCGCAGTGGTTAGCACTGCAGCCTCACAGCTCCAGCAACCCAGGTTCAGTTCTGGGTACTGCCTGTGCAGAGTTTGCAAGTTCTCCCTGTGACCGCGTGGGTTTCTGCTGGGTGCTCATGGGGCAAGGCTGCCAACCACAGTAGGATGGCCACCTATCTAAAAGGAAGGCTGCGGCTGGCATTGGGGGCACGACTGTCAGTTTTTGGGCCCAGTGGCAATAAGAGGCAATACCCTCCACAGGAAGGATGGAATCCTAGGCATCAAGAGGGCACAGGAGAGGAATGAAGGACAGGAGGCAAAGGAGGCCATGTCCTCAACACAGGATCTACTGCCAAAGATGGAGACACCTGGAGATGACAGCGAAACAGTGACACAGGGGACTCCAACTCGCCAGGCAGATGGTCACAGACATCTGTGCCCCCGTCACCGAAGACCTCACACCTCACAGCACTGGTTGCCATGCTCTGCCAGTAGCCATTAAAGTCACTGTGGCCTTGAACCTCTTCAATTCTGCCTCCTTCCAAGGATCAACTGTGGACCTTGGTGGCATTTCGCAAATGGCTGCACATCACTGCATCTTGCAAGTCACTAATGCCCTCTTTCCCAGAGCTGGACAGAGGGCATTGGGTTTCATCACCATCACTGGATTCCCCCAGGTGCAGGGCATCATGGATTGCACTCATGTGGCGATCACGACACTGAGTAACTGGCCAGTGAGATCCACCAACAGGATGGGCTTCCACTCTTTCACTCCTTCAATGTTCAACTGGTCTCTGATCACAACAAGAGCTTCCTCCATGTGTGTGATCACTTTCCTGGCAGCTATCATGACTCCTGCATCCTCTGCCAGTCCAGGCTGCCTTAGATCTTCACTCCAACCCCCGAAATGCATGGACAGATCCTAAGGGACAAGGGATATTCCTTGAAGAGATGGCTACTGACCCCTTTAGAGGTGCCCCAGACAGTGGCACAGAGGCGATACAACCTATACCACCAGCTCAGCAGGACACCCATTGAGCAGGCCATCAGGCTTCTGAAGATACATATGAACATACGAATTAGGCACAGGAGTAGGCCACTCAGCCCCTCGAGCCTGCTCCACCATTCTATAAGATCATGGCTGATCTGATTGTAACCACAACTCCAAATTCCAGCCTACCCCCGACCACCTTTCACCCCCTTGCTTATCAAGAGTCTATCTACCTCTGCCTTAAAAATATTCAAAGACTCTGTTTCCGCTGCTTTTTGAGGAAGAGAATTCCAAAGACTCACGACCATCTGAGAGAAAAAATTTCTCCTCATATCTGTCTTAAATGGGCAACCCCTTATTTTTAAACAGTGACCCCAAGTTCCAAATTCTCCCACAAGGGGAAACATCCTTTCCACATCCACCCTGTCAAGACCCCTCAGGATCTTATATGTTTCAATCAAGTCGCCTCTTAATCTTCTAAATTCCAGCGATACAAGCCTGGCCTGTCCAACCTTTCCTCATAAGACAACATGTCCATCCTAGGCAGTAGTCTAGTAAACCTTCTCTGAACTGCTTCCAACGCATTTACATCTTTCCTTAAATAAGGAGACCAATACTGTACACAGTACTCCAGATGTGGTCTCACCAATGCCCTTTTTGCTGAAGCATAACCTTATTTTTGTATTCAATTCCTCTCGCGATAAACAACAACATTCTATTAGCTTTCCTAATTATTTGCTGAACCTGCATACTAACCTTTTGTGATTCCTGCATCAGGACACCCAGATCCCTCTGTATCTCAGAGCTCTGCAATCTCTCACTATTTAGATAATATGCTTTTTTATTCTTACTGTCAAAATAGACAATTTCCCACTTTCCCACATTATACTCCATTTGCCAGGTTTTTGCCCACTCACTTAACCTATCTACATCCCTTTGTAGCCTCCTTATGTCCTCTTCACAACTTACTTTCCTACCTATCTTTGTACCATCAGCAAATTTAGCAACCATATCTTCGGTCCCTTCATCCAAGTTATTTATATAAATTATAAAAAGTTGAGGCCTCGGCACTGATTCCTGCAGCAGAACACTCATTACATCTTGCCAACCAGAAAATGACCCATTTATGCCTACTCTGTTTCCTGTTAGCTAGCCAATCTTCTATCTATGCCAATATGTTACCCGCTACACCATGAGCTTTTATTTTCTGCAATAGCCTTTGATGTGGTACCTTATCAAATGCCTTCTGGAAATCTAAGTATAGACATCCACTGGTTTCCCTTTATCAACTGGTTTCTCTTTATCCACTGGCTTCCCTTTATCCACAGCACCTATTGCTTCTTCAAAGAACTTCAATAAATTGGTTAAACATGATTTCCCTTTTACAAAGCCATGTTGCCTCTGCCTGATTACCTTGAATTTTTCTAAGTGCCCTGCTATAACATCTTTAATAATAGCTTCTAACATGTTCCCTATGCCAGATGTTAAGCTAACTGGCCTGTAGTTTCTTACTTTCTGTCTCCCTCCCTTTCCTCCCTTCTGCCACCCTTTGGGAAGAGGACCTCCCTCGTCTCCCTCAAGGCCATCAGCATTAGACCCAGGTCGGCATCGATGAAGTGATGAAGGTCCGCCTTGCCCTGGGTGCCAGGCTTCCAGTTCCCTATAACATCTCACATCCCTCTGGTGCAGTGAAAGACTTTGGCACAAAATGCAGATTTCTTCTTCAGAACAACCAACAGCCTCAGTGATGGCTGCCGTGGCGAGTCTAAATCAGTCCCATACTTGATCTGACCCATCTCCATTCCTACCCCCGCTGGCTCTAAGGGGACAGGAAATACAGCTCCATGCATATTAAGGGATCACTTTCATGAAAATCTGAACTTTAATCAGTTTCCCACCAGACGTGGGTTTCTGACCAAAAAGCAGACTCAGATCCTGTTTCCCACCTCAATGGTGAAAATTCAGCCCAGAGTTTCTGTTTTATTCTGTGACTCTGCTAAGAGGTATGCCTGTGTCTATAATTGGAGAGGATAAAATTAGGCTTGGCTGTGATAAACCTCAGGATTGAATAGCCTGCTGACATTCATTGACATACATGAAGAACGGCTATGTGGATGATGCACTGGAGGCTGATAAGCATCAGTGAAACCAAAGCTCAGTATGAAATTAGTGACTTCGGAGATGAGGGAAGGAAACTGGAGGAAAAATAACTGAACTAAAAAAAGCAATTGAATCCTACCAGCTTATTCTACCATCCCAATCTGGTTGCTTTTAGTAACAACAGTGGGGAATATTAAGCACACTTAACATTTTATAAAGGTCTGAACTATAGCTTAAAACACAATTTTATAACATTAAGTGATATGCATCAGCTTTGCTGAATTTATAAGGCAATAAAGAGTTTCCACATACTGAGCAATGTATTTTGCCACAGGCTTAGTCATTTACATCTGTTTGGGAGTCATTTTCCAGGCGATTCCTCTGAGCCACTCTGACTCCAGCTCCACTGGCATTACTTCCCCCAAAGTGCAGCAAGAACCCCATAAATGCCCATAAACAAGGCTTCTGCTGCACTTCAGGCTAAGCAACTATGGCACAGTGGGAGCAGCTCTGAGAAATTGCCCAGCTTATGTATGTATGTGAACAAAATCAGAAATTCCATATACTTTCCTGTTTTCTTTCAACCTTTTGGAAATTCAAATCATGTCACTTTGAGAATTCTTAATAATTGCTTTGGTAGTGATCAAGATTTTTTAAATATGTTTGAATTGTAATTTGGGGTTTATTATTTTTAACCAGTCTCCCATGTGAACATCCGATGAAAGTGCCAACATTCTTATGGGCAGAATAACCAGCATTGTCACATGTACTGTGTTGTCATTCGATAATAAATATTCTTACTCTTGGTACACAGCATGCTCAGTAAGTAAATGTTACAGCATTGGGCCCGACCTGTTGGATTTGGACATCTTGCAGCATGCGCTATTAGTTAAACCTTTTCCAGCACCCTTCAGCTCAATTTTTTTTTTTTACTTTTATAAATCTTTAACAACAATTTATTACATGCAGGATTGAGATCGAAAACTTTAAATTGTTCCCTTTCTGGGCCAGAGGGGTTGAGTGGCATCGCACTAACAATTATCGCTAAAAGGGTACTTACGCTCTTAATCACCAGACATAACTTTCTGTGGCAAGTTTAAAGGGCAATTAATGTGCAAATCCAGCAAGTGCTTGAAAGTAACAGGGAGATAATGGCAAGATGTCATTTGTGCAAAGTAAACAGAGGCATGGCATAAGTTGACCTGCAAGTTCTGGAGCTTCATAATTCGTGATGTATCTCTTAATCCCTTGGATTCGCACACTAATAATGCCATGTGTTGCTCACACACATTTTTTTTCAGCAAAATTCGGTCCATCATTTATTACTTTGATAGTATTAGCTCATGTGTGGTGCTGAATTTCGACTAATTAGTTGTCCACAAATGATGCCTGCGTCAGTCAGCTGACCATTTTTAACCATTAGTTGTCAATTGCTACAGAATACTTGCACTAGTATCTTAAGTTGCAGTTATACTGCCATTTTAGGTTGATACAAAGTGATTTCCATTGTATGGAACACAAAGCTGGGAGTATATCCCCATCATCAGGCCCTGATCTGACTCCAGAACATGTTGTGATCTTGACATTTTACACCACTTGGGCTTGCCGCCATGTGGAGTACAACTGTTTAGTATGGTATTAATTAACGTCCTTTGGATCTTCTGGACTATCCACAAATGGAGCTGCAGAATATTTTTTAATGCATTAAACAAGGAGATATTCCTAACCATACTCTCAAGCTGTGAAACATTTACCAGCCAGAAATGCAGTTTGCACACGTGTGTAAGCATCTATTTGCACAGCTCCCTCTTAGTCCACTGAGTTTGACTCACAACCAGCTAATAGAGCAAGGGCTTTGCCGACTGCAATTTTTTTTGGAGCCACGAGTGTTGGACCAATAGAAAAGGATTGACATCATTTTATTCTGGTGCTTCCGGTCAGAAAAGAGGGTCAGGCATGGTTTAGTTGGCAATCAGAAGGTTATGGGTTCAAGTCCCAATCCAGGTATTGGGCACAAAAGGTAAGGTTGGCACTCCAGTGGTGTATTGTTGGAGGTGCCATCTCTTGGATGGGATGTTAAACTGAGGCCCTGTCTGGGGGATATAAAAGATCCCATGGCACAATTTCAAAGAAGAGCAGGGGAGTTATCTGTGGTCAATATTTATCCCTCCATCAACATTGCAAAACAAGCAGATTATCTGGTCATTATCACATTGCTGTTTGTGGGATCTTGCTGTGTGCAAATTTGCTGCCACATTTCCTACATTACAACAGTGACTACACTTCAGAAAAGTATTTCATTGGCTGTAAAGCGTTTTGGAATGTCTTATGGTCATGAAAGGTCCTACATAAATGTGGGTGTTTCTTTTAAAATAGAATGTCATAGGAATTGGGTTCTTCTATAGTGAGACTCAAATATAGCATAATTCTGAGTCCAGTCCAGCCTAACCTCCTGATATTTCAGACGACATTTGATCCTTTATTTTAGTAGGAAAATCTTAAAACGTGAAAAGGATGATTCAGCTGCCACTCAGAATTCACTTCCTTTTTAAGGTGTGACATATGGCCTAACAGTGCAAGCAATTTCACAACAGTGGCACAGGCCATGAGTCAGTGTTTGCCAATCAGGAACTACCACATCATTATTGTCAGCGACTCGAACACAGTTCATTCCATTTGCTTAAGTAGGCTTTTGCACCACAAAATCTGCAAGTAGAATCTTTAGAATGCAAACACTCTGTTTGAAATTATTTTAGTCACCAGATGATTCCTTGAGAAATTTATTTAAAGAAACAACATGTAGATCGGAAGCATTGGCCCTGATATTAATCAAGGCACATGTTTAGAGTGGATGGGCTAGGAATTATTGAACAGAAAACCCAGAAGTATGTTTTAATATTTTCTCCGGGGTGGGATTTTCCAGCAAGCTTCAGGACCCCACCGTCAGGCTCAACTGGGGGTCAGAGATCCGCACTGTGTGAGGAAATGGTCACTCACTTGTGATTTTCCTGAATTGGCCAATTAGTGGTCAGAGGTGGGCTCGCCGTCCAATCTGAGATGGCGGGTGAGTCCTCATCGCTAGAGGGTCAATCAGGAGGCCTCCAGCTTGAAAACAGCAGCAGGTTGCCATGGCAGGTCAGTGAGAGAGACAGCGCCCCAAATGGAGGTGACCTCCCTCCAAGTTTTTCAGGTTTAAAATAGATTCAACAGCCTGGCCACCAAGCTGGGGTGGTTGAGAGAGGGGGATCCCCTCCACAGGGCAGCCCTATGGCTGTTGCTGAAGCCAGGCAGGTAGGGAGGGTTAAAGTGACCCATGCTGTCTGCAAAGACCTGGAGGCTGACTGGAAAATCCCAGTCATCCTCCAACAATTGGCCTTAAGTGGCCATTAATTAGGTGAATTGGCTCCCCACCCAGCGCCCAACCCTCATCCCATCTCTGGGAAAATGGCCCTGGCGGTGTTGGGGGTGGGGGAGGGGGGGCGGTTTGTGCGGGATGGACCTGGGGAACCTGCACAATCCAGCGCTGTGAAATACTGTGCCCACCTGCCTCTGTTCCCTCCCCAGCAGGGGCTAAAAATCCAGCCCTAGGTTTCCACCCTATACCCAGTCTGTCAGGCTAGAAAAGCTGAAGTTGGAGGATGCCGCAGAGGAGCAGATTGTTTTATTGGTGGGGGAAGCAGAAAGCGATCACAGGAGGGAAGAGATGATGGTGGTTGCCGAGCGGGGGGGGGAACATGGTTGGGGACACAGGTGGTCAGGCAGGTTCAGAGATCGTGGAGGTAAAGCGGTTGATGTTGGACAGATTGCAGAGGATTTATATGTAAGCTTGTTGAGCCTGGAGGACACACTCCTATTCCTCCTGCTCCACAGCCACTGCTGTAGACACTTATCTGATAGGTGCAGCCCTTCTCGCTTCCTTACCTGTTGGGTTAAAATTATCCCCATCCTCTCTAAACCCAGGTGTGTGCAATGCCAGTTAATGCCTAATGGAAGTCTTAATGCCTTCAGCTCACTTGCGGACCATCAGAAAATGTAACTCAAAACTATGTCCAGTTCTGAGAAACATTATTGGAGATTAGTTTCAAGTGGAACAGAGACGCTCTCTGACGCAGACTGACTGTTGCTTGAAGAGGGTCACTCAGGTGGAATTTTAACATGGAGGACTAGATTTTCTCTCCGGGGGTGGGAAACAGAAGTCAGGTTGTTTGCAGGTCCCGATCCTGCCCCCAGAGGGAAACAGTCACTCAATGGGATTTTCATGGAAGGGCCCCCTTATTTGGCAGGAAGATAGGTGCTCTGTCCAATTAAGGATGGAGGGCGGGCTCTCGAAGCTGGACGGCCAATCAGAGGCCTTCCAGACTGAGAGCAGCAGCAGGCTGTGATGGCAGGTAAGTGACAGAGAGGGCGCTTCAACATGGAGGAGCCCTCTCACCAACTTTTTAAAAACTTCAAATAAAAGATGGTTCTTGCAGCCAGGCCACCAATGTAGGGGGGGTGGGGGTTGTGGGGGTGGGGGTTGTGGGGGTGGGGGGATGCCCCACAGGATGTGGCTGCTCTCACACCCAGGCAGGCAAGGAAGGCCTCTAGGCCTGCCTGGAGCGCTGACCCCACCCCGGCCTGCTGCCGGGAGCCCACCTCCTGGCACCTAAACTGTCCCCGGTTGGTGCAGGAAACTGGAGGCTGCCAGGAAAATTCTTTAAGGGAACTTAACAAGGCTCTTACTGAGCCTAATCAGCTACCTGCCACATGGGGGCGGGTAGACCTGACGGTCCCAATACCACCTCCTCTAAAATGGCCGACGCTGGGAAACCAGCACACTGGCCAGCCCCATCCGCCTCTGTTGCTGCCCCCAGCAGGGCCCGAAAATCCTGCTCAGTAAGTTAGTTCCTCGAGTCATAGAGTTATACAGTACAGAAACAGGCCCTTCGGCCCATTGTGTCTATGCCGGCCATCAAGCATTCTAATCCCATTTTCCAGCACTTGGCCCGTAGCCTTGTACGCTATGGTGTTTCAAGTGCTCATCTAAATGCTTCTTGAATGTTGTGAGGGTTCCTGCATCTACCACCCCTTCAGGCAGTGTGTTCCAGATTCCAACCCCTCTCTGGGTGAAATTTTTTTTCCTCTGTTTCTACTTAAAGCGTGGCCACTTTAAGAATATATGAAAAGAAGGACAAGAAAAGATCATCAAGCCCATCAATGCTCGCTTATCCAGACCTCATGTATCACTGTCCTCAATCAGAAATCATACCTGGAGAGGCAAAGAACTGGGAATAAACCCAGGGAAACTCCATAAAGCAGCCAAACACTAAACAACCATAGTCAGTCATGATACATCCCCTGGGCATAGAACACACAATCATGGATTTAAATACATTAGAGATTGGTGTCTGAGAAAGTGTTTCCAATAAATTGATACACCATATCACTTGTGTCTTTTGTAAAGACAGGAAATGTTAAAGAATAATAAAAAACATTTCACTATATTCTAGCTTTGAAAAAGCTTGTCTAATCTGATATTTGTCAATGAGAATATTCACTTGCACAGAATAATATGGAAGGACAGTTGTAATAGCTGAATTTTGCAAAACTGTTAAAACAGCTCTCTTGTAATACTTCATTTAATTATTTTCACACGTGAGTACTGTCAATTCCTTTGCAGCTCAGAAATACCCACAACAACCTGGCTTGTGAAATGCGTAACAGTATTCACAGTTACTGGTAGCTTCCTTTTGATTCTAAAAGAGATTTATTCATGCAATTATTGTATACAGGTTATTACAGGCAAGAGTCATGTGACAGCTGGAATGCCAGTTGGCTGGCAGTAAGTTGAAATTAAAATATGTTTTATCATTGTGGATAATTAACACATGACACATAAACCATATCAGAAAATGTGTAGGATCGATGGGCATTACACCACTGGGGGCAGAGGGAGGGTGAGGTGTTAGTGGGGGAAATGGAATTAATTATGCCATTTGCAACCAGATTGCAACTTGAATGGTTTGTGACACTTTCTGAACACCTGAACTGTGTCTCAGCTTTCTAGCAGGTAAGTAAAGCCATCTATTAATTCTAATCTGGATGCTTGTTTTCTGTGTTAAAATGTTGTATTTAAATCAAAATTACTCACTGTGAATCCCTAAGGCAGTGACCCCAGTTACAGTGATGTCATGTGACAGAATGGCAATTTATAATGTAACTTACGATATGAGTACTCAGTGTGACAGCATCATGTGACAGGAAAAATTGAGGCAGACTTTTATTTTAGTGTGTTAAAAAGAATGATGCATATATTCCTCTGCACCATATGGACTTCTTGTTTATTCAGCAGGATGAGCTAAATGTGATTACTGCTTGCTACTGTATTTTTAAAAAATGAGCTGTAATTCATGACTGAAAATGGTTTGAACCAATTGATATATTGGCTGGGATTTCACGTTGGGTGGATGGGAGCCGGGGAACCCGCTTCCACCTCATCTGGGGATCCGACCTGCATTTTATGGGTCCCCAGGCTTTAATTGTTTAATTGTTTTGTGTTTGAAGTGAGGAATGTCAGTGCTGGGAAACTGAGCATTTCTCCATTTCTGCTCTCCACAGTCTTCAGGTCAGGTACAACCTGCTCTACTCAATTCAGGGCTACATTCAAACTATTTATATTTTAGCTTTAAATTCCACGCTGCTGTTTAATTTGGTGCTATAAACAGTTTTGAATTGTCAGGAACAGACCGACCAAAGGTAGAAGAAAATTCATTATGACAAGGTGTTCTGAAACTTTGGGCTGGATTTTGTTCCCAGTCTGACGTTGGTTTCCGTGATGTGGGTGGGGCCGATGAATCAGAGCGGCAGTGGCCGCCACAGAACCCAATGCCGGGAGGGCCGGGCCCAATCTTCCCATTGGCGGGGAAACTCCATGGCCCATCCGCCGCTCTGCAACAGGACCCGAGTTAGCATATTTAAATTACATATTTGCGTGAATTAAAATGCAAACCGCAGCGATCTTACCTTCAGTTCCCGATCTTCAGCGCAACGTGCGGCACTCACGCACCTTCACTTTCCGTTCCAGGGAAAGCTGGCTCCACCGAGGTGGGGAAGGTTTGAACTCCGAACTCAGATGGGAATGTTGGAAGGGAGGGGTGAACTCTGCATTACGATGTACAGTTTGCAGGGCTGGCAGCCTTTTAAAAATGGCACCAGCACTTGCTCTTTCAATGGGTGACGCTGTGAATGGCGTCGCCGAGGCCGCACCCGCCATGTGATTGGGGGTGGGCAACCACGGTCAATATGTAAAGTGGCCGACCACCACCTAATCTCCGCAGTGCGGGTCCCCTGGGGAACAGCCACCATGTTCCGCACCCGCCACCAGACTGCATAAACCAGCCTGTTAACTCTGTTTCTCTCTCCACAGATGCTGTCTGGCCTGCTGAGTATTTCCAGCATTTTCTGTTATATAAGTTTGCACTGCTGCGTCCCAACCACATGCCTGAAGCCCAACCTGAGAACACTTATGTTTTTTGTCCATTTGTCATCGTAGCCACCCGCATCGCCTTTCTGAATGAGATTGTTCTTTTACTGCAAATTTATGCTCTAACATGCACCTAAAGGACACTCATTTCACATAAGAATGGCCTACAGGATATTCATTTCACTAAGAATCTCTGAGGCAGAAGACCTTAAAACAAAAGCTTGCATTTGGGCAGCAATTTTCCTACCTCAGGAAATCCCAAATGCTTTACAGACAATGAAGTATTTTTGAAATTTTGAAGTGTAGTCACTGTTGTAATGTCGGAAATATTCCCCATCAGTCCAAGTTGGGTTTAAACTTAGGACAGAAATGCCAAACAAACAAAATCCAATCTCCATCAGATTTCTATAATATCTCTGCTGTACTTGATGCACCAAATTTGATTTCAAAGTGAAAACAGCAAACCAAATAAATATGAATGGTAAGTTAGTAGAAATTAGAGGTGGTCTATAGTTAGACATTTGAATCAAGAAGAAAGAGGCTGGAGTGGTCAAAGCCCTTTTCTATATACTAAAGTATTTCTGTTCTTGACTTTGTCCTTTATCCTAAACATACAACACATCACAAACACACAGCGTGCCTCAGTACCTGGCTGAGAGTTCTCCAGAATGATCCTAACTGGAGTATATGAAGTGAAAACAAGTCATCCAGTGGGACCTGCTAACCATATCAAACAAGCTAGGTTATGAGGGCATTCAGTGCAGTGATCATAAGTCTATTGGGAGGTATCAAGAAAATGTTCTGGGAGTGCCCACAACATTAAAATTAGCCAGAAAGCTACTGGCACCAAGTGCGGAGGTGCTTCAGAACCCATTTTGTACCCGCAAAGATAGTTGACATTGATACTTTTTCTGAACAAATTTTAAAAAGGTGGATTTGCAGTTTGCCCTATTGTACAATGCACTCTTAATCAATTCCATCTTTTACTGGCATGACCTAAAGAGCTCAGAACAATCATTAACACTTTTAATCAGAAAAAAATATCCAAAATCATACTTTCTGTACACCTACATACTGGAATACAAACTATCAGCAGGCAAATGGTAAAAATATCACATAGGCCGGGATTTAACCCCGGGCGGATGGGAGCCAGTCACCGACTGAAAAGTCGGTGGCGAACCCGCTTCCGCCTCACCTGCAGATCCGACCAGTATTTTGCAGGTCGCCAGGCTATAATTGGTGTGAGGTGGGGCTTCCACCCACTTGAGGTAGGAAGTCCTGCCTAATAGAGCTGCCGGCCAATCAGTGGGCCGGCAGCTAACAGTCCCAGCAGCACCACCAGGAGTGGTGGCCATTGCTGGGCCTACAGCCCAACTTGAAGAAGGTGGTGTTGGGGAACCCAGAACAAAGGTAAGTTTTGGTTGCTTCGCCGGGGGTGATTGGTCAGGCACCGGCAAGGCAAAGGTGGTCGATGGGGGGGACCGGGGGTAGGGGGGTGCGTGTTGGGTATTGGGGGTGGTTGGGGCAGCGGGGGCAGCTCTCCATTGGGCACAGTGTGTCCGATCATGAGGGCCAACCCCCCCCACCTCCCCCGGGCCATTGGAGAGCCCCCTGCTTTTGTCATGCAGCTTCTCTTGGGCCTTGGCTGCGCGACTAGCCATGGGTTAAATCCACGTGGCAGTGGGTGAAGGCTCTTAAGTGGCTTTTAAGTGGCCACTTAAGGGCCTTGATTGGCTTGGGGCGGGCAGGCCATTTTTCGCCGCCACCGCCCTGCGTGAAGCGGCAGCGGAAGCAGGAGCAGGTTGGAAAGGGCTCCCGGAGTCGCCTGCTCCATTTTACACCACCCCCCCATTTCCCCCACCACCATCCCACTCTTTGGGGGGAGGGGGGTGTAAAATTCAGCCCATTGTACCATTTCGTTATTTCAACAATGCTTTCCTTACAAATTCAAAGGAGCATTTCCTTGAAGTCTGCTAAATAAAACACAAAATTAAATAAATATCCCATGATATTCACCAGTTACAAGTTTGTGTGGATGACTCTCAACAGAGATATGCATTTATTTCATTTGTAAATGAAAATATATTGAATGCGCCATGTCTCCTATTAATGGTTAATCTATTGATTTAGCTTTATTTGTGTTTTGCCCGGCCAATGCAAAATACCAAAAGGGATGTAACACCTCAAGCAGAATCACCAGTGGTTACTATTGTATGTGATGATGCAATGCAAGCCTTACAAGCAAAATGACAGGGCTGCTGATGTTAAGATAGAGTGCTTTGATTTTCATTCAAATACACTAAATGTGGCACATCTGAATTATGCTGAAGGGTTTGTTTCCAAATTGCTATAATAGCAACTTTAGTGTCAAGGAGCCCATTTACAAAGCAATGCATCCTCGACAAAGCTGAGTCAGCAGAGTTAGCTCTTGTCAAAAGAGTTTTCCATAACTGAACTGCGATGCGTGATGTTTCATAGTCACCCAGCAGTAATGTGTTGTAATGTGTTGCTGTTTTGAAAAGTTAAGTTTCATGCCATTGTTAGACCAAGGGGTCTTTCTTTGTTGAGACCAGGCAATCTGTGCTTTAGTAACCACACCTTGCATATAACTCAATATTTGTTTTAGAAAATTACTCTTCCCAATAATGGATCCCAGTAATTTCAGGGCTACCCGTTACAATCAGGAAAACAGAGGTATAGTTTTCTGCTAAAGTGCAGAGATAATTAGATGTCAATTCCCTGAATGTCCCCCTCTCCACCTCCAGTAGATTGACAGAAGAAATCAACGCATACTTAGGACAGCAGGCAAATGGAGGCAAGGTTCACAGGGAGGAGGGCAGGATCTTCAGTGGATGAGTAAATCTACTCTGGCTTTGCGTAACCTCCTAGCTGCAGTCAGCTTGAGCAACTCCACATGCCCCCTTAACAGCCAGCATAGGAGCCTTGGGCTGGGGATCCATCAGGCTACCCAGCAGAGGAACAAAGTATGGGGGAAAAAAGAATGTGTGGAGAATAAAACAATTAAAAGAAAGGATGAAAGATAAATACAGGACATCCCACTTAATCACATTACACTTAATTACACAATCTTGCTGACTTACGTGATGGTTTGCTCAGCCAATAACTATTTTCCAGGATTGTTTACACATTCCTTATCCCTAATTTGTCTAAGGGTCAATGAACTACATCCCCTCTGGCATGGAACAATGCTAATCCTAGCGCTCCAGGGCAAAGCAGAATACATACTGTACAGATATAACTATCCTGATCCAGAGGCATACACCAGTCATCCTCCATTCAATCACATACAAGACATACACTCTGCACAGATACTGGCTCCTGATTCCATATTCCCCAAGATGCAGATTTAATGGAATGGAAAATTTGAAGAGATATGTAGAGTGTGTGGTTTCCTTCTTCCAACTAAGATGAACAGAAAACGTTAAAAGTCTCAACAGTGGGAGGTTTATACTACATTACATGGCATGGGCAACTACTCAGGTTGTGAGTGTAATCTCCTGACTTCTTTACTTCCCCATAGAGATACCCTTGATTACCGGGCTCTTTCTTTAGTTCTCAAAGTACTCCAAAATGCTTTGGATTTACAAATCAGTAAAGAGAAAACTGCTTTCTTGGTTTTTTTTTAGTGCAGAGACCCTGTTGAAATTATATATCCACAGTGAACTCCTAAACAAAAGACATTTTCAGTTATGGAGCAAACAAACATGTGATTAAGACTGAGAGAAGTTCTTCACAAAGACTAAACCAAAAGATGGAGCCAAGGGACATGCAGGCAAGTGCAATCTTAGTTGCAAATCGATTATTACTCCTTTTCCAATTTACATATATGATATATTTCTAGTAGCAGTGTATCAGCAAAGGTTTGGCTGTTAAAAGCGGTGCTGTATCATAACAATAGTATTTTTAAAATCTTAAATCCGCATGCACTTCCTATGTCATCATTTATAATGGAAACTATCTATGTAAACTAGGCATGGTGAATGTTCTCTTTCAAATTTAATGTGTGTGGCCAGTTTCTTCAATGCACGGTACCTTTAAATTTTTTTGCATGGTGTTTAACTTGAACAAGGGCTGCACAGTGGCCAGACACTTATGCAGCTTAGTGAGTACATTAGTCATGCTTTAATTATAAGTCAAGATACTATAGTGCCTCAATTCTGCAACTCTCAGCTTCTCAGCCTAGATTCTTCAATCTGTTCTACTAACCTGCTCTTCAAATTGCCATGCAATTAGACTATGAAGAGTAATATAAAATGAAAGTATTATGTAAAAATTAGGACAGAATATATGACTTTATAACAGTACCTGAATTACATTACAGCTGAAGACTACACTTGGTCTTTAGTCTGACAGGAACACCATGGGGCATTGACTAGCATTGTGATAACATAGCACTTTGTCGCTCAATGGAGAGTATTTATTTGCTAGGCTTTGTATGCAGGCAGATGATCTTGAGTAAGTGTAGTGCTGTGCAAGGGTAAGGAGACTATTGTGAAGAGCACAGTGGTGCAGTGGTTAGCACTGCAGCCTCACAGCTCCAGCGACCCGGGTTCAATTCTGGGGACTGCCTGTGTGGAGTTTGCAAGTTCTCCCTGTGTCTGCGTGGGTTTTCTCCGGGTGCTCCGGTTTCCTCCCACAAGCCAAAGACTTGCAGGTTGATAGGTAAATTGGCCATTATAAATTGCCCCTAGTATAGGTAGGTGGTAGGGAAATATAGGGACAGGTGGGGAAGTGGTAGGAATATGGGATTAGTGTAGGATTAGTATAAATGGGTGGTTGATGGTCGGCACAGACTCGGTGGGCCGAAGGGCCTGTTTCAGTGCTGTATCTCTAAACAATGTGTACCCATAGTTTCAGGTATATAACTGAACAAGGTACATAACTTCCAAGTGTAAATAAACTGTCTATGGTGTCACCACTTCTTTTTGATTGTTAATTGAAAGGAGGCCATACCTGATGGCTTACATTGGAGCATCTGCAACATTTTCAGTCAACCCAACAGTTATGCAATAGAGTGTTAGCTTTGGCTCAGTGAAACATTCTCCCCTCTGAGTCAGAAGGCTCAAGTCCCAATCCAAAGACTTGAGCATCTAGGTTGGAGGCGCCGTCTTTCGGATGAGATGTTAAACCAAAGCACTGTCTTCCTGCTCAGGTGGACATTAAAGAACCCATGGCACTCTTCAGAGGGGAGTTCTCCTGGTGTTCTGGCCAACATTTATCCCTCAACCAACACCGCAAACAGATGATCTGGTCATTTAATTCATTACTGTTTGTAGGGCCTCTATGTACCTAAACTGGCTGCCATGATTCCTACAATTGTGGTGATACTTCAAAAATATTTCATTGGGTGTAAACCGCTGTGGGACATCATGAGTCATGAAAGCTGCAGCATAAATGCAAGTCTTTTTGTCTTTTTCTTTTACTGCTTTCATCCAAGTTGACAGATGCATTCACCATTATTTTCGTCTCCTTTTCAATCATCTTCCAACAGCAGCATAACACAGCTGCCCAATTTTAGTGCAATGCTGAATTTCATAAGGTACAACAGGAATCGATGGCATCCATTTGGCTATACTGCAACCCATCCTGTGTGCCAGCAGATTTGGCCCTTCTCTGAAAGAAATTCTTAAAACTGTTGGATTTTTTCAAAAGCTTTGATGGTCCAATTCTCTGATGGCCATAAGTTATCAGTTTATTAGATAATTATTTCCATGAAGTCACAACCTCTAGGTTGCTGGTCTATCACTACAATCACAACACCGCCGTAGACCAGCTAATCATTGAAAGGGCTTTCATGGTAGCTTTGGAAGAGGTGAACTGTGCAGGAGTGAAAGATACTCAGTACATATTTGGGGTAGCTACTTGCCACACAAATCTGCTAGATAGCATCACTTTGGCACCAGTCTTCAGGTTGGCCAACTTCTTCCATATCACCCTGTCAGTTACCTCCTGCTAGGCATTTCAGATGGCTCTTCTTCAGGAAGGGTCTCCTGAATACCAATGAGAATAACCCCTTTTTCCCCTCAATGAATGCATTTTCACATAAGGGTACCATCAGGACAAAAAGCAAAGAAGTGAATTAAAGCAGTTGAAAGTTGCTGAACATTTGGTATTATCATAGTGTAAAGTGCCATACATTGTGATTTGTCACTCTTCATGTGGCTAAAACTGTGGAATCGCTTTTTTCATTTGTGCAATCTTTGTACACCATTATTTTCTACAGCAGTAATTGTTGACGTTAGCACCATTTTCTCACTTGTAAGTTCTCTCCTGTGTGTCATGTACATTCCAGTGAGTCACAGTTTATTTCCAGTTTTTGGCTGCATCAGTTGCTTACTAGTATAGTAACCCAAACACATAATAAAACCATACAAAAGTGAAACCTACTTCCTTCAATCGCGACCAAAAAAAACCCCATCTGTTTCCCTTCCCAAACATTCCATTTATTTTTAAATCAGTTTGCAAAGCTTTAACTGTCATCGTAATGTTGGGGATGAGGGAAAGAGAAAAGAAAAGCTGAGAACAAGTTCTTGCTGCAGCCCTTTAAATTGTCACCGTTGTACAGGAAATCCCACCTACCAGTATACTAGCTGCCAGAGACAAGACATGAATGGCTGTTTTGAAAGAGTAAGGTAAATGCTGTCAATTACTTCTGCCCCACATCACAAGATCTATCTTATATTCTTCAGAAGTAGGCTAAAATATAGTTGCAAATCTTTGAACTAATATATTGTAAGACTAATTCATTAGTTTTAATTAATTTCATCAGCATTAATTTTCACCTAGCTCTACCTCGCCACCAACTCTCTCGACTCCTCCACTGATGCTAAATTATCAGAGTCCTTATCCGGCATCAAGTACTGGATAAGCAGAAATTTCCTCTGATCAAATATTGGGAAGACCCAAAGCCATTGTCTTTAGTCCCTGCTACAAACTTCGTTCCCTAGCTGCCGAATCCATTCCTCTCCCTGGAAACTTTCTAAGACTGAACTAAATTGTTCACAATATTGGTGCTGAATTTTCACAGTCCTTTGGAGATAGCCATCTGCCTTAATATCGCCTTATGTGGCTCAGTGTCAAGTTTTGCTTTATAACGCTCCTGTGAAGAAGCTTGGGACATAAAATTGCTTTATAAATACAAGTTATTGTTGTTAATTTCAATGAAGATTATTTAAATGCACAAAAGAATAATTATGCAACTTGCAATGTCATGAAAACATGCTATGCTCAATGATGATTTTTAATTAATTGATTGGAAACCTAAATTAGACTTATAAAAGGAAAGTTGCAATTCTAAATTCAACGTTTAAAAAGACGGCAACTAAAATGGCCACTGCAATTTGCATTGAAATACCTCACATTCCAAGGTATTGAGGTGGATATGCATGTCTAAACAGCCCTCATCCAGAATAATGGCTTGAGCAGTTGAATGAATTATCTGATATCGCCCTCATTAGCAAGACATTCAAAGCCGTCTTGGAACATTAACCTGAGTGGAGACGAACCTCCAGGGGGTAATCATAGAAACAATAAGACCTGGGAGAGATTGAAATTCTTAGACTTGGATCTCATTAAAGTGATAAAGAGAATACACTGAGACAATCATGTGACAGTCTGTCCATCTGTGTGAAAACTTGGAGTTTCTTTTGGACACAGCAGACAAGCTTTGAGAGATAATCAGTGCAGGACCCCAGTGGGGCTGTTTCTCTCTCTCTCTTTCTGTCTCTCCAGGTAACACTGTAAGTCCCGAATCCTGGCTGCAGGCGGCAAAACATCCAAGTCTATCATTGCTGCAGGCAGAATCTCTGGGGAGAAAACCACCTACGTCACTGTCTCCAAAAAAAACCCTGAACCAGGTGGCCATCTCTACCAGCTGGAAACTTCAGGACCACAAATTCATCTGAAAGACAATGGAATTACTAGACTCCACAGCGTGTAGATTATTTTATTTATTCTGGACTCTAATCCAACCAAACTATTTTTCTTCACTCTGTAACCTAATTGTGTGTGTGTGAAAGTTGGAGCAAAGTTTATTATTTTTACTTAGATCAGCTTTTGTTTTTAAGTACAATAAACTAAGCTCTTACTTGTTTAAACTCAAGAAAATGTGTCCAATTGGTTCTTTTATGATCATAGCACCTAAAAAGGTTAAACACTCACTGAATCGGTAAGCACATTCACTGCTTAAAAGAAATAAACCCTGTTGTGGTCAAACCAGGAGAGGGACAAAAGGGGAGCCTTTCGACCCCGCTTCTCCTAGTCATATCAGCGGAAAGATGTTGTACATTAGCCAGAAGACTTCAAGTGTAAAATAAATGTACATTCTAAGGATCATTTGGCTTTACCCGTCCCCAAATACAAGAGTAAAGGAATGTATATTCTTCCTTAGATAAATGTGGATTGAATGCTGGACATTAGACCATTGGGAAGAATGGGGAATGTGAAGGCACAGGTTTTCTGCCCAGTGCTGGTCAAATGCTAGTTAGTCCTTTTGAAATGGAATGGGTTAACATCAGAAACAATCTAGGTTTAAATCACTAAGGATTGTACTCCTTCCCCCATCCGTAAGTGCCAGAGCAACAGATGCACACTACACTAATCAGGAAACCTCCAGTAAACCCAGCTAATGTTGTGTTTGCATTTGTTTAAGTTTAAATCTTCCAGTGACTCCAGCAACCAACAGGGATCTCTTCACCCATCGGCAGTATGATAGCAGGTAAAGTTATGGTGTGGCAGGTAAAATGATGTTAAAAAGTACACTTGGCCTAGGTTTTGCACCTCCTCCTCTCATTGATCTTTTTCTGGGGGGAGTCTGAGGTGTAAGGCAATTTAGGGACATGCTTTGTTGTGCTCATCTTTCCCTATCATTTTCCATGAGCCAATTCTGACAGGGGAACTGCGCTGGCTAGTTTGTGGATGGGTGAAAGTTATAAATATGTATATGAGATAAACATGGCCTCCATGTGTTTCCCACCGTCTGAACTCTTGGACTGTTAAACACAGGAGCTGCCTGTTAGGTTACTGTATTACATGATTGAGAGGGGGGACTAAGGCAAAACCTGGAAAGGAATCCTATGTGATTTCTGTCACAGTTCTGCCCTGCACAGGTCTTATTCATTAAATCTGCAATTCCTGATGAGAATCCTTGGGCTGGATTTTACCAGCCGCCCAACGTCGGTTTCATGGCAGGGGGGCGTAGAAAATACCTCCAGAAGAGGCCCGCTACAGGCCTCGAAGCCGGGAAGACCCCGCCCCATCTTACTGGGGGCGGCACTGCCTCATGGCGGTGCTGCCGTCACTCGGTGACAGGAACTTCATTAAAATATTTAAATCTATTTAAATTAATGAATAAATACTCATCTCGTCGCGACGGCCGTCCCACTGCAAAGTTCCAGCCGGTTGCCGGAGCTTTCGCGCCTTCGGATCTCCGTTCAGAGATCCAAGGTGGAACACTGTTTGGGAGGGGGGAGCAGGTATGTTTTCAGGGCAGGAGGGGGAGGAGCAGGGAAAACCACTGCGATTGGTGGAGGGGATGGTGGGAAGGGGTTGAAGGTAAGATTTTCTACATTTTTGGGGGTGGAACGTCGGGATTGCGAGATTGTTTTTTTTTGGGGAGACAGGCCAATTAATAAATTGACCAGTCATTGGGGGGTGGGGGAAGAGAGGATTGAAACTTTGAATAGATTTTTCCTTTTAATCTTTCAGGTCCTGTTACTTTAAACTTTCAAATTTAAATGAAGGGCTGGAAGCCCTTTAAAAATGGCAGCGGCGCCTGCGCAGTGGTACCGGACACCATTGCTGGGGCCGCAGCGCCCGCCCCCTCCACGTCATCAGGGGCAGTCGGACCACCCCCGCCATGTAAATGAGTACTGTGCTAAATATCGTGGCGGTTCCTTGGCGCACATCTCGCTTGTGTGCCGCGCCGTTTTTGGAAAGATTCAGCCGCTTTATTCAATTGAGCAGCTTGTTGGTCTTTTCTTTCTGTCGCTGCAACAAGCCGTGGACAAGTCTCCACTCCCAGAATGGCGCAACTCTCCAGTGAAGGCTGGGCCCCTGCATCCTATTATTTACAAAATCCTGGAGCTGGAAATATGGCCAAGGTTAAGGGGACATCCTGGGGCAAACAGAATACCCATACCATGGTTGATGCACCCCAAACAAGTGAGGTGGAAGATTAGGCTACTTATACTTGCACAGCAAATACTCTCACACACTGTGGTTGACCCACATTCTAGGAGTTGTATGCTGTGATACATGTTGGGAACAGGAGCCTGCTTGTGTTTCTCTACCTTTTTGAGTATCTTCAGCTAATAATGGTAGATCTGGGAAGCTTCTTGAACTCAACTCTTTGGCTTCTCAGAGGGACACAGGCCTGAAATGGAAAATATTGTTTGATAGGCTGGTAGCGTTGCTTGTGGTGAGCTGGTAGTTATGAGATTACAAGGAAATTCTGAGGTGTAAGAATGGGAGATAGGGGTGGAGCGAATTAATTTGGAACCACGTTCTGCCCAGAGACAGTTTTATGATTAGCTAGATAATAAATGGATATAAAACTGCATAATTAAACCTTGATATGAGTAATTATAGCTTTTGAATTTTCACAACAAATACAACAAAAGATGGGCGCTATTCCATTTAGAATATGTTGAAAAATATAAGAATTCCGGAGGATATTTGCTGCATCAGCACTCCCAGTGTGTGCTGAGGCCCAAAGGTTGGGCTTGTTCTCAATACATGGCCCCCTGCAAACGCTCGGAGCACCAAAGTGGAGAACGTCCCCTGCTGTGTCTCTGTTTGTGTCTGTCTCTATTTCTGTGTGTTCTTTTCTCAGCCAGCTCCTCCCTCACTGATGTAAAATGAATCATTTGAAATATCTTTTTTTCAAAAGTTTCCTTTAAAAAGATCTGAAAATGGTGCTGTGGAGCCAGGAGCAGCCGGTGCCTCCCCTGGCTCCACGATGCTTGGGATCACCAATTCCCCAACCTCCAGGATCGCCCCCACCCGCCCCTCCCATTGTCACTCCCCCTCCAGGACCCTACCTTCAGGCTGCTGTGATAAATGGCCTGGAATTTATCTTTAGAAAAGGGCCAAGCTGTCTTTGGAGGTACAACAGGCACTAGCAGCTCATCCAAATGATAATGAGTCCAGAGGAACAATTTCTGGCCAACCTTAGACCTGCTGCTGGTAATAGACCTGAAAAATGAGCCATAACCAATTTCTTCTCTCTCTTTCTCTCTACGCCTAGCTTTTGTACTGTCTCCCTCCAAGGAAAAATAAAGTTAAAAAGTTTCCTCTCGAACCTTACCTCAAAAATAATCTCAAACTGTATGCACCAGCTTGTTTTGAAATCATTTGGAAAAACATAAACAAACATATGATAACTTAATGAAAGACACAGTGTGAGGAGCATTGGTATGCATCAGGTTCCGAGTGCTTTCATATTGAGTATGTGTCTGATGGCTTGGTGACTTGGTAAGGAAATGGATCAGACTGTTGGTGGTCATGCTTCTGACCCACGGCGTCTAATTGAACAGGACTGTAGATCTGTATTGAATCCCTGTCAATGTAGTAATGGATCTGATCCCTCTGACAGTAATAGCATGCATCCAATTCCCTCATTGCTACAGGAGGAACTTAGGGCTGGATTTTCCTTCTGGGGTCGGGAACCCGACATCGGGAGAACTTGCGGGTCCTGATCCCGCACCACATCAGAGGTAAACCACAAATACGATTTTTCAGTGCCAGCTAATTAATGGCCAGAGAGCACGCTCACTGTCCAATAGGAGGCCCTCCAGCAATGACACATAGGCAAGCCCACTGTCCGAGGTGGGAGCTGCCAATGTATGTAGGAGAGAGAAGGAGAGAGAGAGAGTGGGGGGGGGGGTGGGGGGGTGGGGGTTGCACCTCCATCTTGAGGCGCCCTCTGAACACTTTTTAAAAACATCAAAATAGAAAGAGGGCACAGATTCGAGGCCATCCTTGTGAAGGGAGAACCATCGTGGTATGGTGGCTGCGGGACCTGGGAGGGGGAGTGGTTTAAAAAGCCCACTGGAGCACTGCGCACCCCCCCCCCCCGCCCCACCCACCCCCACCATCTGCCACTGGGAGGCCGTCTCCTCTCACTGGCCGTGCTTCAGTCACCACAGGGGGCCCCCTGCCAACTGAAAAATTCGAGTCAGCGTGGAGAGCAGCATTAATAGGCCCCTTAGGTATCTCTATTGGCTACCCACCACTTGCAGACGGGTATCCGTTCTGCCCCCAACCCGTCCTTTTTGAAAATAGGTTGGGAGCAGAAACATGCCACTAAACTGGCACACTGGCAGGAAATTCTGGGCTCACCTGCCTCCTGTCCTGCCCCCATCAGGATTTGAACGTTAACTCTGCTCTCTCTCCACACATGCTACCAGATCTGCTGAGTGTTTCCAGCACTTTCTGTTCTTATTTCGAAAATCTGCTCCTTGATATCTTGTACAGCAACTTTAAAATTCAATTTGGATTCAGAAAATATAAATTTAAAACCCAATAAGTCTCAATCTATCTAAAAATGTACCTCCATCAATCTTCCCTGATTTGGAGGTAAAATCAGAGCAGTGGAATCTTCAAAGAGAAAAAAAAAGTCAAGAGCACTTTTTCATCTCTAAAGAGTGTTATTCATGTGTCTCAAAAGCCCTGAGGATAACATGAGAATTTATGAAGTAGGATAGCTCAGTAAGCCTGAAGGCCTGTTCATAATCAAGTCCTGCCCAAGATGGTAGAGACAGATAACAGGTGCATGAAAGCAAAACAAGCACATGAGCACAAGGAAACACAAAAGTACTTTAAATTACACTGCGCAGACATTTGTGATAATAAGGTTAATAATGCATGGCTACCTCAAGATGTTCAATGACTACTGTTTAAACGCTTTTGGCGTAGGAGTATCCAGATACTCAAGGACAATTAGGGATGGGCAATAAATGCTGTCCTAACCAGCGACGCCCACATCCCATGAACAAATAAAAACAAATACTTATTAGAATCATGTTGAGTTAAAACTGCTTTGTATTGTCTTTAGGTGCTTAAAGGTCCATAAGGTTTACCAACCATTATCCCTGCTTCACTGTTTGTACTTTTGTGAGAGCTGGAAAAATACTGGTGAAAATACCTAGTGTCCTTTGTAGCATTTGAATGGAAAACGTAATTACATTATTTTGCTCTGAATGGGAAAAAACCTTCATTTTCAGTTTGAATAGAAATATTTGCAATAAAATGTCATACATACATCTATGATGCTATTACTGAGTAATTACTTTGAGTTCAGTATTTCAGTGGTAAGGTGTTCTGTTTATTTGCCTTATCAACTAAATAAAGAACTAATTTTAGATGATCAAAGCGCTTGAATCAAAATTGTGCAGCAAAAGGACAACCTTGCCCTAATTACAGTGTTGTCTACAATGTCACTTACCATTATCACTATTTTTATTTATATTTAATTGACCATTGCATCAGCTCATTAAGGCTCTGAACACGAGAGTCTCCCTATTCTGGTTTCTGTAGATCACTTGTGTGGACTGAGAAGTGACAGTTAATTTACAGTCATTTATTTGTGTCTGAGAATAATGCTGACATTTGCTCACTGAGGTTCTTAACCAGTGCAACATTTTTACTAATCAATTTACATATTTAAATGATTACACCATACCATAATTAGAAAATTGAACTAAAAGCAGTAGGATTTCAAATAAAAGTTCAATTCATAATGTCAGCAAGCCTATTATCCAGACCTGTTACTTGCTTAATTATCATCTATCCTGGTGTCTGCTATTGAGTGTTTCATACCTACTCAGTTACAGCCAAGGTGTCTTCTCTATCTTGACAGACACAAACTCCTATGACTATTTATTCCATTTGTATGCAAAGAAAACTTGTATTTTACTATAGTATCAAAAATCTTGTTTTATTATTCCTAAAATGTTCTGTAAAGGAACTTCCAATGGCAGGTTTTGAAGGGGTTTGGGGGATTTAATATGTACCCATTGATTCTGAAAATGGTCCATGAATATTATCATGATATAATGCCACTTTGCATTACTTCTACTGTCACCAGGAAGAAAGCTTAACTTGAAATGTATTTCTTGACTCATTAGGTGCTACAAGGTGGCAGAGAATTAAAATAAGAATCTTAAAATTACTCTTTTCCCTTCAATTTCAGGCCTAAATTTTCTTGTATTTTCTTCTGCATGTGTGATCCCCTTATCCATTTTGTTATGACCAAGGCAGGAGGAGTGCACTGTTAATTCAGTCCCACTTCTCCACAGGTCACAACATATATTTAAATTTTCCCACTTACTGAAACAGTCAATGAGATATTCTATTTGTCCCCAGAATAAAACACACCAACCAGGTTTCTTTCATAAAAAACAAAATTATCCATTTATTATAAACCACGTCTTAACCAATAATGAAGTAAACAATATGCGAATTAGTATATTAAAGCCCCTTTTTTTAATCTGAGCCCTCACAAACACACCCACATACACAACCGGTTAATATGGGGAGAAAAATTTTTTTGTTTACAGCTATTACAAAGAAATAGAAGGAATTTTTAAAAACTTAGATTGAAGAGAAGACATGGAAATCCTTTGTTTTGGCAAGGTGTCCCAAAGGCAAATAGGTGGCTGCCACTAGAACTCTTTCCAGGCAATGCCGATGAAAAGTCTGGGGAGGCTTTCAAGAAATGCAGCTACAGAAGGCTTCACATAGGTCTTACATCTGGTGAGCAGCAACAAAGGTTTCAATTCTCACATAGTTGATGCAAAGTTCCTTCAAAGATGCAAGGTTTTCTGCAAACATGCAGGATTTCTTCAAATACAGGAGGCAATAGTACAACTTAATGCAGAATTTGCTTTTCAAGAGCAGCGATTCTTCAAAGAAAGAGATATCAGCTGCCTGGATCTCTGTCCTCCTGGCAGGTCAATAAGCAAACTCCAACTGCCTGTTTTTAACCAAACCAACTGGCCTTTTTTTAAACAGTTCAAAATGAAATATCTGTTTAGCAGCAATCCTGTGACAGCCATAAATTGTGGTCTGTCATTTCCTTGCAAACATCTGTCCCTTCAGGTTAGAACACAACCCCTGCTGGGTTCTTTGCAAAATGTGCCTTCCAGTAAAAACTTGTTTACTGGTCAACCTTCTGTTGACCTTCCTTTTAAAAAAAACACCCACAAAGTTCAGTAATCTCCAGATGATTCAATGTCCAAAATGCAACTATGATTTCATAAAACATATTTTACAATGAACAACATAAGCACTCACATAAAAATTTGCAACCACAACTAACATTGTGCGTGACTTGGCAGCCAGACCTCAATTATCTTATTCAGTTGATGTAAGTGGCAAATAAATACTTCAATCACCAACACCAGAAAATCACTCTCTCTCAAACTGATGTGGCCAGAATGAATAAGAATCCAAAAATGGTATAAAATGTCACCTCATCCTGAACACTCACCACATCTAAAGGTGTGATTCATTGTGTGCCATATCTCCCTGGACTTCATCTCATGCCTCATCTGTTGGAGCACGCCAGTAGACTCGCACATCCGGGAAAAAAAGAAATAGTACATTGAAGATGTGGCAAAAGGACCTAGTCAGATTCAATGGGTTGGGTTCAGCCCATGTCTCATATTGAACAAGGATGATGATGACAAAGATTGATGAACAGCACATTGACAGCACAGATATTGATTTATTTACTATTCATCATATTTTCAAGTGCAATATAGAGCTATCCTATTTTATTTTAATGACTTGTTCTACATTAACATAGGCTCAAATGCTGGGGAAGATGTCAGAAAATGCTGCCATATATCAGCAATGTAGGATTTGGACTTGAACTACCAGCGAGGCTAAAGGCAGCCAAATCCTTGCATTGAAACTGAACAAGTAACAGTATACATTGCAATCTGAATGGAAAATTTTAGATAATGTTGAAACTAAAAATATTAGATTTAGCTCAAATTGTTAACTTGCACATTTTCAGAACTTTATTTTTGTGATGCTTTGAGCTATTGAGATTAGAGCTATTAGTTTGTCACCCTGACAACTATCAGTAATACCACAGCCTTAATCACTAGTGATGGACTATACATTGTATTTTCAAACCTAAATTATCATATTTATTTGAAATTTTACACATCATTTTAAAATCTGTTTTTCCATCATGACAAATCTAATTCAGTTTCTAACTATCCAACACATTTACCCTAAAAATATCTATGAAAATACAATAAAAGTTAAAGATTTGGGGTTCAAAGTATAAAAAGAGATTTTCCTGGATGTATTCATTCTTTGCAACTTGCGTCAAAAATGGCACTTAATATTAAGAGACCCTCCCATAGCACAACAGTCATGTACTCTGTCATGAAGACTCCCACCTGCCAAGAATGAGGCATATTAATTTTGTCACATGAACATTAGTTTTAAACTGTTGCTGGAGTGAAGAGATGACTTGTTTAAAGAGATCAGCAGTGGCTGGAAAGCATTTGCATACTAAGAGACAGAGCTTGGAGGGACAATGGGAACTGCTCACTGATTTAATTAACAGAGATTGGTTGGGACAATGGTGGTCCACATCTTGTCAGTGTAAGAGACAGCACTACATCCCCCCCCACCCCCCCACCCCAACTGAGAGCTTTGCAATCCACAAACCGCAGGAGTGGTTGTTCCCAAATAAGGGGTTAGTCACATGACCAACCTGTTGGCCAACTTGGAGTCTTAAATTGTGTTCACAGGACAGTTTGAAGACAGTGACTGCAGATTGCAACTGAACTTGGAACAAGAGCCTCTCTCCTGTCTGGCTCTCTCTCTCCCACTAACTTCCAGATGTACTAAAGTCACTTAAACTTCAAGAGAGAAAAGACTCCTACATCGAAACAGGTTTTAAAGCGTGCACTGGGACCCAACAAAATGGCAAGACTTACTGGCAACCAAAGACTCTACATCGAACTCAAAGGATCGTAAATAGAAGCCATTGCTTCAAACTTTTCCCCTTTATTCTTTCTACTTTTTCTGTTTCTATCTGCGTGTGTGTTTATCGCGTATGCGTGCTAACGTGGCCATGTCGCATATTCGTAGTCGTTAACTGAATCAGAGTTTAAGATTAATAATCTTCCACCTTTCTTGTTTAAATCTAAGAAAACCTGTCTGATTGATTTCTTTGCCTTACAATTGGAAAACAGTGAACAAGGATTCACCGAGGGGGAGCTAAAAACACTGTGGTTTTAAAAGTTAAACCAGGCAAAGGCTGAGAGGGAACCCCTAGACCCCTTTCTCACCCGGCCATAATAACTCCAACATTATAAACCCTGGCATCAGCTCCATTGACTGTAAACCCTCCATCCCCAACCAACTATCAACATATTCATTGTGTTGCATTATATCAGGAGAGAAAAGATGTAAATCTTTCATTTGGACAAGAAAGACACTGGAGCCAAGACGCACAAGTAGAGGAACACTGCAGGTGCCTGTTAAAGGGCAGTAAAATAATAAAGCTCAATGACAATGCTCAGCATATTTGTATAATGATCAAATACCTAACACTTTGTTGTACCTGTTATCACACCATTGAAATTTTTAGAAAATTATAATCAGGGCAATTAATTTCCAGTGACAATCAAATTTCATTTCCATTACTTGGGTTTCCAGTATTTTCAGCGATGATTTGGGAATCAGATCGATTCATGATTACATCCATTTTTGCATGAAAACCACAAACCAATTGGCTTGATTATAATGTCTAACTGCACAAGCCCCTTGTTAATAAAGCTTCTGACACAGGAAGGCTCCTACTAGAGATCCCGATTCAATGGCCGGGATTTCGCTGAGCTCCTGATGTCAGGCTCCACGGTGGAGGGGGGCCAGAAGATCGCAGCCGCAGCGGCCTGCCATGGAGCCCAATGCTGGGATTGACGAACCTGATCTTCCCAGCAGTGGCAAGCCTCCGTTGAAGCCCCACCCCCCCCCCCCCCCCCCCTCACCACGCCACTTGGCGATGGGACCCAACTTTAAATATTTAAATACAGGCAATGCCTTCACCTTCCCATCCATGGAAAGCTGGCGCCACCAAGGTGGGAAAGGGGGAGCTTAGGATTCTTAGTGTAGTGGTGGTGGTGGTGGGGTGGGGGGGGGGGAGTTGGAAACAGAGTCAACTCTGCATTTCTAGTGCGGGGGTGGGGGGGCAAGGGGTCACCTCTGAACTTTGTGCAGTTGTGGAGGGGAAAGGTCAACTCAGCAGTTTAAGTGATTTGGGGAGGGGGCGGAGAGGAATGTAAGTGTTTTGCTGGGGTGGGTGAATGGGACAACAATTTATTTACGGTGTAGTGGGGGGGTGGTTAACTCTGCACATTTTGTGGCAGGTCTGGCAGCCCTGTATAAATGGTGCCAGCACCTGCGTAGAAGCCGCTGACGCCATTCATGGCATCGCTGAGGACGCCCCCGCCACGTGATTGGGTGGGGCCTCTCCTGGCAGGGGGCAGAGTAAAATTCAGTCCGATACATCTCAGTTGGCAAAATAGCCTTTGCACCTGACTGTGGTATATTTGCATTATGCAACAGTAAGTCATTCCAGTTATAGAATTACAACAACCTTGTATCAGCATGGAGAGCAGGACAAGAGTATTTAACGATGGTCATAAGGAAAAGGTAAGAGAACTGATCATTAAAAAGTAGGAGCAGCATTCAGCCAAGTGACACACAGACGCTGCTCCCCTATTCAATAAGATCATGGCTGATCCACAGCCCTCCGGGATACAGAATTCCAAAGATTCACAACCCTCTAAGTGAAGAAATTTCTCCTCATGTCTGTCCTAAATGGCTGACCCCTTATCCTGAGGCTATTACAACCTCGTTCTCGGCTCTCCAGCCAAGGGAAACAGCCTCTCAGCATTTACCCTGTCAAGCCCTTTAAGAATTTTAGATGTTTCAATGAGATCAGTTCTCATTCTTCTGAACTCCAGAGAATATTCAACATAATGTAAATCATCCTGATCAAAACACAAAGCATAGTAAAGCACTTTTATCAGCTTCTATTTCAACCTAAAACATGTTGGAACAGACATTATATCATAATTAGTACTGTCAGGCAAACCCCCACCTGCCAAGGATGAGGAAAACTAATTTTGCCACATGAACATTGATTTTAAACTGCTGATGGTGAAGAAAGAACTTGCCTTAAAAATCAATTGGAAACCTTGGCTGCAGAGAGACATTAGCATAGCCACAGATTTCAAAGAACAAAGGGGCTATTCCCTGCTCCAATTTAATCCACAATGGACTTTTGATTACCAGACGTTGAAGGTGTAAAGGCTAGCATTCTAGGTTAACTGCTAAGATGACTGAATACGCAAACAAATATGGTCGAACTGTTTTGATCACATGGCTGGCTGACTGTTGGAGTTTTTTGAATTTTGATCTTGCCACAGAGTGCTTGAAATTCAGAAGGATGTTAGCTCCTGGATTGAGAACACCTCTCTCTTGTCTGCTCTCATCTAGCTCTCACCAACTTTGGAAACCATTGAAGTCATATGAACCCCAAGAGAGAAAAGTGTCCTACAGTGAACAAGGTTTAAGAAGAATACTGGGCCCCAAGGAAAAGTAAGAGCTGCCTACAATCAAGGACTCTACAGTGAGCTGGAACCACAGAAACAGTAACAAGAAACCCCCTTTAGAGACTGCCTCAAACCTCTCCATTTTATTTTTCTTCTGCTCTTTTCTGTCCTTATTTGCATGTGTATATTGCATGTGGATGCTATCGTGGGCGTGTTGTATATCCATAGGCATTAACCGTATTAGAGTTTAAGTTTAAGGTTTAATAAATTTCACTTTTCTTCTTTAAACCTAAGAAGGCCTGTTTGTGCTCATTTCTTTGCCTTATAATTGGAAAGCTGTGAACAAGGATTCACAAAGGGGGAGCTCAAAACACTGTATTTAAAATTAAACCCTGTTACAATAAGACCAGGTGAAGACAGTAAAAGACCCCTAGACACCTTTCTCACCGGGTCGTAACAATAGATTAATAGAGATGTAACTGTTGAGGTTAGGTAGTTGAGGTTGTTTTAGAAATACAGGAGCTCACCATACATAAGCCTGTTTCCTCAGCTAATAAGATTATTAAGGGGCAGCAATTAATTTACATGTGAGTATATCGTTCAAGTTGAGCTGGCTTTGTTCTGCATATGCTGCACTGCAACTGTGACAGATAATCATTTTCTGTTAAAGAGCTCATGAGATTGTTCTACAGTTTCACAGGGGTACTTGAGGGGAGAGAAAGCCTAAGTAGTGACTGTTTAAAATCAAGCATCGACAGAAGAGAAAATAAATGAAAATGTAACATCTTGTTTGAAAAGGTGCTGGAAAAGTGCCAAATGTCCAATGGTTGTTAACGAAGCAGTTTTGTGAAAGGAAATAATATGAACAATAGAAGAATGTAGAAGTACTCTTTACACTATAACTTAAGGAATTATAAAACATATGTGGTGCAATACCAAGATATTGCTGCATAAGCAAAACTAACAGCAATAATGCATGTTATAGTGTATAATTATGTAACGTACTATAGAAGACATGTAATGGGGACATTTTTCTGACCTATTTATAATGCATAATGTAAAGCTTAGTCATAAATGAGTTGTAAAATATCCTCACAAGTGAAATAGAAACAGGGTTACCACACTTCCCCATTTCATATTCTGTGCCACAGTTGGATAAACATTTAAAAGAGAAGGTATGTGTAGAGAGGAACATTCCTCTCCATCCAAGCTAGGTAATACAGAACAATGTAAGCATTGTAGAGATCTGTTTAATAAAGCTAGTTAGACTATAGTAGTAATCTCTAACATTTAAAACCTCAGGGGCCTGCAATGGTGTGGTGTATGATTTCTCAATGGAGCACAGTCTGGAAATCACTAAGAACTAAACTGGTAAATGGGCCAATAAATCATGCACTTACACAGATTTAGTTCATAGGCTGAAAATGATCTCTTGCTGTCTTCTTAAAGGGACCTTTCTACATACAGAATAAAGCTCCAGATCTTGCCTGATGTCTATGGAACAGAGGGCCTAATTTGTTATTATATGATGTGCATTTCCATCCAGCCTTTGAAAAGCATTCCAAGCTCATTCCAAGTACAATTTTTGTTCCATATAAAGTTTTACATTATCATATAGCTTTGACTAAAATATTAAGTAGCCTTATTACTTATATTATTTATATGTGTGGTGAAAACTGGTATAACCTCGCATTCATAGTTATCAGCATATTACTACATTCTTCGTTTAGCTTTTCATCGTTCTATTTGCCCTTACAAATGTAAACGCCTGACCTACAACTAGGGTTGCCAACTCCGGTTTGATGTATTCCTGGAGGTTTCACATGACTTCCACCTCCTACTGCACCACACAGTAATGCAGCCTTTTTAACCAGCTGCAACATTTTTATAACTAATAAACAAAAATTATTCAAAGAAAATATTAAAAACACAGAATTTTAGGGCCTCCAATGATTTTTCTCCTGGATTGCTCGCAGCAGCATCCAAGTGATTAATCTTCATTCCTGAAGATTCCCAGACAGTCCTGGAGGGTTGGCAACTCAGCCTACAACTATAGTCACTACTGAGGAACGTTAGGAAAAGGAGTAGGTCACTCAGCTGCTTAGACCCCACTCCACCATTCAACTAGATCATAGTTGATCTGCACCTCAACTTCATTTTCTTGCCTTTGCTCCAGATCTCTTGATACCATTATCCAACAAAAGTCTATCTATCGTAGTCATGCAAGTTCCAAGTGTCTTGGCATCCAGAGCATTTTAGTGAGGGACATGGAGGGGTGGAGGAGGGGGAAGAGTTCCAAATTTCTCCTACACTTATTTGATTATGTGCTTCCTGATTTCACCTCTCAATGGCCCTGCTCTAATTTTATTACCACCCCTTGTTCTTATTTCCCCAACAAAGGAAATAATTTCCCCATATCAACCCTATCAAATCCTTTTAATGTTTCAAAAACCTCAATTAAATCACCTCTTAAATTTCTATACTCAAATGAATACAAGTCAAATTTTTGCAGCCTGTCCTCATAACCTAACTCTCTAAGTGCAGGTATCATTGTGGTGAATTTGCACTGCCCGTCCTCCAAGGCCAATATATGCTTCCTGAGTTGTGGTGCCCAGACTGAATGTAGTACTCTACGTGGTCTACCCATAGCTCTGCACAACTGAAGCATAACTGCTAGTTGCTTGGAATACAAAGGGGCAGAAGAGAATCAAGCGCACAGAAGGAATCAAGTGGCTTGTTCATACGCATCTGCAATTTCAGCCAGTCCTGGTCTAATTCAGAAAAGAGGAAAACAAATCGAAGGAGATAGTTATCCATTGTGCATGGTTGTAGAGATAAAGGGCTGAATTATCCCCACAGAGGCAGGAAACAGGAGCGGGGACTGTTTTCAGATCCTGAACCCATCTCTAGTGGGAAACTGATTAAAGTCAAGGTAAGTAACCTGGAGGGCGCTTGAACAAGAAGGTGCCCTCTCACCCACTTTTTAAAATCTTTAATAAAAAAATACAAAAAGCAGCCAGACCACCACTGTGGGGTGATGGGGGTGGGGGGGGAGGGAGGACCCCCTCTACAGGGTAGCCTTTGGCTGTATGTCCACCCAGGCAGGCAGGGAGGGCCTGGAGGCCTGCCAGGAGTGCTGGCACCCCAGCCTGCCACTGGGTGCCCACCTGCAATCAGTTGATCTGCCTCCCCATCACGTCAGGAAACTGGAGGCCTCTATTACCTATCTTTAACATGACTCTTAACAAGCCTAATTGCCTGTCTGGCTCGTGGGGGCGGTTGGCCTTCCCAGGCCCAAAACCTGTGTTGGCCAAAGTGGGAAGCACACTGGCGAGCCTCTTAATTTTCAGACACTGTCCACCTCTTTTCCGGACATCAGGAGGAACCAAAAATTCATCCCAGAGTTTCAGCTGATTTACCCATACTTCTCACATGCAGTAAGAGTTTTTTTTCTGGAAAGGTTTCAGAGATTTCTGCAGAGTTAATGAAGTGCTTATGTTAACACTTTCAGCAATAAATCTATTTTACAATTTGCATTCAGAACTGTATTCTATATTTAGATCTCCAGAATGCATTGAAGCACTAATTCAACTATTGTACTAATCAAATGTCAGTTCACACCTCTGAATGTATATCAATAAGCACATTGTAATGTATTTCCAGAAATTATACAGCAGAATGGTCATGGTGTAAATGACATCACATAATCTATGCATAGATCATGCACATCCTGTCCACAAAACCTACTTCCTGTTACCACAATTTTCATTTCTGTGACATCTGTTACCCTTACAGATTGCTTCATCCAAATTTCCTCCATCAACTGACAAGATGTAGTTGCAGGCTCTGGCCACTAATGGCTCTGTGGAGCACATTTCTGAAGTCTCTCATAAAACTATGTCACCATATTGTATTGTTACGACCAGGTGAGAAAGATGTCTAGGGGTCTGTTTCTATCTTCACCTGGTCTTGTTGTAACGGGGTTTAATTTTAAACACACTGTGTTTTGAGCTCCCCTTTTGTGAATCCTTGTTCACAGCTTTCCAATTATAAGGCAAAAAATGAGCACAAACAGGCTTTCTGTGGTTTAAAGAATAAAGATGAAATTTATTAAACCTTAAACTTAAACTCTAATACGGTTAATGCCTACGGATATACGATGCGCCCACGCTAGCATGCACACACGATACACAAATGCAAATAGGGACAGAAAAGAGCAGAAGAAAAGATAAGTGGAACAGTTTGGGAGGCAATATCTTGTTTCTGTTTCTCGAGATTGATTGAAGATATGGTCTTGCGTTTCGTTGGGGCCCAGTATTCTGCTTAAACCTTGTTCACATAGGAAACGTTTCTCTCTCTGAGGTTCACGTCTTTTAACAAGATTCAGTTCCGTGGGAAAGAGATGGAGGCAGGCAGACAGGAGAGGAGATGTTCTCAGTCCATGAGCGCATGGCCTACTGAGTTCAAAATCTGTTTTTCCAGTTTAAAACTCCCCTCGTTGGACAGCGGGTGGTCATGTGACTGACTGGTTTGACCAGATCTCTTCTGTGTATTGGGACAGGGACTGGTCCCCTTTGTTTCAACATTATCTGGTACTATGTAAATGTCTTTCCAGTCGAGGAGCTTGCAATTCTTAAGTTTTAATGTTCATGTGGTAAAATAATGTGTGCCTCAGTCTTGGCAGGTGGGAGGTTTGCCTGACAGTATGTATAAAAACATTATATATATCAACTGAATTTGAACATTGCTGCATGCAATTTACTAGCACACAAAAAAAAGTTAAAATCCTAAATTTTTATCCTAAACGCTCGCACAAATCAAACTAATTCACCCTAATCCTTGAGAATATTTCTACAACACTTTGAACACGTCAAATTTGGTCATACTATTTTTAAACAGCACACAAGAGATGGACAGGAGAAAACTAAGCAGAAACTGGGAAAGGTTGTGGAGGAGAATCAAAGACATGGTTAAAGGTACTTTTGAAGGGGGGAGAAAGGGCAGGAGAAATTACTTTGTCATTACACAGAGCTATATCTTGGAATTTTATCAGTGGCACTACAGAGGAGATTAAATTCAGTCGAAGTCATAGTCGTACGGTTTGTACCTGATAAGCTGGTAGGAATGAGCTCAATGAGCAGAATGGTCTTATCTCATTCCAAATTTCTATGATGTTCTGTGTGGATACCAATATGCAATCAGCAGCAGAGCATCCTGCTTAGTTCTGGCTCACCACACACATTCCCCAAGACTTCTGTCCCCTCTGACACAGCACAGCATCTTGATGTGGAAATGAATGGCCATTGTGCTGGAGCGGTTGAGAGCCCAACAGGTTGGCTGGCTCCAAATGTGAGGGATTTGCCCTCAGCCATTACCCGTTACATGGACCTTTAGTCTTTATAGTTATGTGTCATTTCTCTTAATAGCATAGTAGAATTAGACACCTCTCTAGCAATATTCACCCAAACTATATGTGATCACATGAGAAAAATTGTGGTAAATTAAGGGATAGGCCAAGGCAGTACAGCAAGGTAGCAATAAGGGTAATGATAATCAGAGCGTGGCAGGAAGGGACAGAGCATACAAACTTAAGAGAGCACCAGCAGGTAAGGCCAGAATTTGCAAAAGTAATAAAAAGACGGAACAAAATACTCTATCTCAATGCATGCAGCATTCATAACAAAATGGATGAATTGTCAGTGCAAATAGAAATAAATATGTATGACCTGATAGCCATTCCAGAGAGGTGGCTACAAGCTGACCAAGGCTGGGACCTGAATATTCAAGGGTGCTTGGCATTTCAGAAGGACAGGAAGCTCGGAAAAGGTAGTGGGGTAGCTCTGTTAATTAAGGATGGCATTAGTACCATAGTGAGAGATGAGCTTAGCTCTAAAGATCAAGATGTCGAATTAGTTTGGGTAGAGATAAAAGAATAGCAACAGCAAGAAGTCACTTGTGGGAGTAGCCTATCGGCCCCGTAGCAGTAGCTACACTGTAGGACTGATTATACAGGAAGAAATAATGGGGGCTTGTTAGAAAGTATAACAATACTCAGGGGTGATTTTAAACGACATATAGATTGGACAAATCAGATTGGCAAAGGTAGCCTGGAAGATGGGTTCGTAGAGTATATTTGGGACAATTTCTTAAAGTAGTATGTTCTAAAGCCAATCAGAGAGCAGGATATTCTAGACCTGGTTATATGCAATGGGACAAGATTAATTAATGACCTCATAGTAAAGGAGCCTCTAGGTAGCAGTAATCATAACATGATTGAATTTCACATTCAGTTTGAGGGTGAGAAATGTGGGTCTAAGACTAGTGTTTTAAACTTAAATAAAGGCAATTACAAGGGTATGAAGGCAGCACTGTCTAAGGTGAACTGGGAAATTAGGTTAAAGGGTAGGACAGTAGCAATGCAGTGGCAGACATTTAAGGAAATATTTCATAACACTCATCAAAGATATATTCCAGTGAAAAGAAAGACTATGAGAAGGACGCACCATCCATGGCTAACTAAGGATAGTATCAAATTGAAAGAAAAAGCATACAATTCTGTGAAGATTAGTGGTAGGTCAGAAGATTGGGCAGAATTTAAAAACCAGCAAAGATTAACAAAAAAAATGAGGAGAGAGAAATTAGAGTATGAAAGAAAGCTAGCTAGTCATACAAAAACAGATAGTAAGAGTTTCTAAAATTAAAAAGGAACAGAGTAACTAAAGTGAGCATTGGTCCTCTAGAGAGTGAGTCTGTGGAATTAATAATGGGAAATAAAGAAATGGCAGAAGCGTTGAACAAATATTTTGTGTCTGTCTTCACTGTAGAAGACACAAGTGACATCCTAGAAATACTTGTAAATCAAGAGCTGAAAGGGAAGGAGGAACATAAAACAATTACAATCATCAAGGAAAGGGTACTGAGAAAACTATAGAACTAAAGACTGACAAGTCCCCAGGACCTGATGGCCTGCATCCTAGGGTCCTAAAAGAAGTAGCTGCTGAGATAGTGGGCTGAATTTTATTAGCGTGCCGCACATCGCGGCGGCACACTTTGAACTCAGCGACCATCCGACACGGAAGCGCCGCCACTGAGCCCCCACGATATTTCACACAGGGGCTCATTTAATTGGAGGGGGCGGAGCAGCCGCACCTGGCAACGGTGTCCGGCATCACCGCACAGGTGCTGCCGCCATTTTTAAGGGCTGCAAGCCCTTATGAACAAATTAAATTCTTAAAGTCACACAGTGGGCAAAGTAAAACGGAAAACTTTATTAACAGATCAAGGTCCCTCCCGTACCCCCACAATGGCCATTGCATGTTATTTACACACCGGAAAACCTCTTCTTCCTAATAATCAACTTTGCCCACCCCCCTACCCCCCCCCCCACCGAACTTTGCCCCTCCACCCCTTCCCATCATCCCCACAACCAATAGAAAAGGTTTCTTGCTCCCCTCCCCCACCCCACCCTGATAATTTCACTCCTCCCCCCTCCCCACCAGTGTCTCGCCTCAGAACTCCGTAAGGAGGTCCGGCCGGAGGCTGTAATATTGGAGTGGGACGGCTGCCAGGACAGGGTAAGTACATTTACATTTATTTGCATCGATTTTATAATTTAAATGAAGGCCCCGCTGTCGAGCGGCGGGAGGGGGCCGCACCTAGGCCTCGCCGCTGCCAATAAAATGTGGCAAGGCCTTTTCGGTGTCGGGGGTCATGGTGGGCCACTCCTGCAAGTATTTTGCGGGCCCCCCAGCCACGACCCCTAACATCGAGGGGCTGGTAAAATTCAGCCCAGTAGATGTATTGGTTGTAATTTTCCAAGATTCCCTAGATTCTAGAAAGGTCCCATCAGATTGGAAATCAGTGAATGTAAGTCCTCTGTTGAAGAAAGGATGGAGACAGTAAGCAGGAAACTACAGGCCAGTTAAACTAACATCTGTCAGAGGGAAAAGGCTAGAATCTATTATTAAGAAGTTTATAGCAGGACATTTAGAAATTCTTAATGCAATCAGGCAAAATCAACATGGTTTTTTGAAAGAGAAATCACGTTTGCCTAATTTATTAGAGTTCTTTGAGAAAGTAACAAGCAAGGTAAATAAAGGGGAACCTGTAGATGTGGTGTACTTGAATTTCCAAAAGGCATTTAATAAGGTGCCACATCAAAGGTTACAAAATAAGAGATCATGATGTAGGGTGTAACATATAAGCATGGATAGAGGATTGCTTCGCTAACAGGTAGCAGAGAGTAGGGATAAATGGGGCATTTTTGGGTTCGCAAGCTGTAACTAGTGGAGTGCCACAGGGATCAGTGCTGGGGCCTCAATTATTTACAATCTATATCAATGACTTGGATGAAGCGACCAAATGTATGGTTGCTAACTTTGCTGATTGAGAGTAAATTGTGAAGAGGACATAAAGAGTCTGCAAAGGGGTATAGATAGATTAAGTGAGCCGACATAAATTTGGCAGATGGAGTATAATGTGAGAACATGTGAACTTGTTCACTTTGGCAGGCAGAATAGAAAATCAGTATGTTATTTAAATGAGAGACTGCAGAACTGCAGAAGGGGGATCTGGGTATCCTGGTACATGATTCACAAAATGTTAGTATGCAGGTACAGCAAGTGATTAGGAAGGCAAATGAAATGTTGTCGTTTATTGCAAGGGAAATGGAATATAAAAGTAGGGAAGTTTTGCTATAGTTTTACAGGGCATTGGTGAGACCACATCTGGAGTACTGTGTACAGTTTGGTTTCCTTAATTAAGAAAGAATCACAGATTTGTTACAGTGCAAAGGAGGCCATTTGGCCCATCGGGCTGAATGTTACGCCGCTTGAGCGGGTCATATGGTGGTATGGGGAAGGTGTAAAATTGAGCGGGAGGCTCCACGAGACCTACCTATGCCCCTCCCGTCTCTGGTCAACATTACTGCGGTCAGGTGGGTGGGAAAACGGCCCGCCCACCCAAGGCCAATCAAGGCCCTTAAGTAGCCACTTAACAGCCACATAAGGGCCCTCGCCCGCCTCCACGGATATTTTACCCATGGCAAGCAGGCATGCTGGGGACGTGAAAGGCCACCCAGCGATAGCTGCCGGCCTTTCCGCGCCACGAGAGAGGGGCAATGGCAGTTGGGCACAGGGTGCCCGATTGAGGGCTGCCACCGCCTCCCAACCCACCCCCGGCACCCAAGACAACCCCATCCCCCCAAACGACCACTCCAGCCTCACCAGGGAAGGACTGATCCCCAGTGAGGCAAGCCGAACTTACCTTGTCTCCAAGCTCCATGGCGTTGGCTGGACTGCAGTCCCAGCAGTGGCCACCACTCCCAGTGGCGCTGCTGGGACTAAGAGCTGCCGGCCCACTGATTGGCCAGCAGCTTACTGAGGCGGGACTTCCTCCCTCAAGTGTGTGGAAGTCCCGCCTCGGGACAATTAATCCCAGGGACCCGTAAGATACGGGACAATCCCTGGGCTAGGCGGAAGCGGGTTTGCCACCGACCTTTACGTCAGTGGCGAATTCCCGTCCACCTAAGGTAAAACCCAACCCATCATGTCTGCACTGGTTCTCCAAATGAGCAATTCACCTGGTGCCACTCCCCTGCCTTCTCCCCATAACCCTGCACATTCTTCTTTTATATATAACAGTCTAATTCCCTTTTGAATGTTTCAATTGAACCTGCCTCCACCACACTCTCAGGCAGTGCATTCCAGAAGCTGCATGAAAAAGATTTTCTTCATGTCGCTTTCGCTTTTTTAAACAATTACTTTAAATCTGTGCTCTCTCGTTCTCGATCCTTTCACAAGTGAGAACAGTTTCTCCCTATCTACTCTGTCCAGACCCAGCTCAAAGAAGGTTCACTCGACTGATTCCTTGGATGAAGGTGTTATGAAGAAAGGTTGGACAGGTTGGGCCTGTATCCATTGGAGTTTAGAAGAATGAGAGGTGATCTTATTGAAACATATAAGGTCCTGAGGGGACTTGACAGGGTTGATGCTGAAAGGACATTTCCCCTTATGGCAGAAACTAGAACTAGAAGACACAGTTTAAAAATTAGGGGTCTCCCATTTAAGACAGAGATGAGGAGAAATATGTTTTCTCAGAGGGTTGTTAATTTGTGGAATTTTCTTCCCCAGAGAGCAGTGAAGGCAGGGTCATTGAATATTTGTAAGTTAGACAGATTCTTGATTGACAAGGGAGTCAAAGGTTATAGCAGGTAGACAGGAAACTAAAGTTGATGCCACAGTCAGATCACCCGTGATCTGATCAAATGGCAGCGCAGGTTCGAAGGGCTGAATGGCCTACTACTGCTTCTAATTTGTATGTTCGTATACTTTACTTTTCAGGCAAAAGCTTTACAAACATTATTTGCAGACCAGCTATTTTGAATATATTCTGGCAGTGGTTTACCAGTTAATGTAAAACTTAGTTCTATATTATACCAACGCTACAGTAGTATTGTTAAATATTGCTGTAATTAGTTTATCCAATATTTACTTCAACTAACTGTAGAATTTATAAAGTGGGATAATTCCAGAACCTTTGCTCAGTAAATAAAGAGTGGTTGAAATCATGTAGGGGAACTGTGAGAATCAGAATATGTGCTTGGTACAATAAAGAGGGATGTGTAATCCATACATAATTAGGGTACCAGGTGCTTTATTGCAGCTTATTTTTTCTTCTCTCTTGTCTAGGAAGAGTCGTGTCCCTGTGTTGCATTCCCCCTTTAGTCGGATGTTGATCTGGGTAGGTCTCACTGCACTGCTCCAGTACATTGTCCAGTGGCTGATTTTAATGGGATGAAAATAAGATGTGTTCTACAAGAGGAGATTCATCCACCTCATTAGATTACCAACCAGGCTGCACAGTTAAAAATTACCCCAATTTCTCCAAAAAGAATAAATACATTTTCTAGTTTCAGCAATGAATATACCCCCAAGTCCACTCACATTGTCTTTATCATTGATGTTTTATTACAGAAATGATTAAAACCTGGTATTCCTTTGATTGGACTTGAATAGGCTGTAGTTGGCAACAAATAATGTTGCTCTCCATATTTAAGGAAGGATATACTTACAGTGGAGACAGTGCAGTGAAGGTTCACTACGTTGGTCCCTGGGATGAGAAGGTTGTCCTGGGATGAGAGGGTTGTCCTATGATGAGAGGCTGAGTAAATTGGGTCTATATTCTCTGGAGTTTAGAAGAATGAGAGGTGATCTCATTGAAACATTCAAGGTCATAAATGGGCTTGTTCCTTATGTTCAAATACCTAATCCACTCCTCATCCTCCTCTTTAATATCTCTCAATAATTTATTTATTTTGTTCTTGTGGATACTGTAAGTACTTCATTTGCTGTAAAGAGCTTTGGCAGATAAAGCACTATATAAATGCAAGTGTTTCTTTATAATAACAGAGTAATCACTTGTTTTCTGCATTTTACAACCCATCCGAATTTCCTTTCCACTACTGCAATGTAACTAAGTTTGTTGAAGATCTGTGTCAATATTTGAGACTAATTCAAATTTGAAGCTTTCTTATGAAATGGTTGTTTTAATGTACAATGCTGGAAACTCCGGCCCTGAAATTACACCGTTGTACAGTTGTGCTGCAAACAATTTATACATTTGTCTAAAATTCCTCTGTTAAAGGTCACATTTATCTGTTTAAAGTAAGTGCTAAAACGCCAAATGGAGGAATTTCAGAGAAATGTGTTATGTATTCATACACAACAAACCCATAACATATTTTCAAGTTCTTAAAATCACCAAAATTTTGCTAAACACCAAACCTGAGGCTAATCTTCACAAAGGTGAAACTATGGCTTGCAACACTGAGTATTTTGTTTTATTTAAATGAATTGCTGTATGCCCGATTATTCAGTACGATGCTCTCTTTCTTTAACAAAAGATTGTCCTTTGCTCCATGTTTTTTGTTACTGTCTTCTGCCAAGCTCGATTACACCAGTTAGAGTTAGAAACTGCTGTATAAAATAATTGAACAAATACTGGTAAATTGGAAGTAAATGCTAGCTACTAAACTTAGTTAACCTTGAAAGCCCTAGAGATCTTTACAACATATTTTCAATTTCCAGTGCCGATTTCTTGCCTAGCTATTTAAATGGAGTTGCTTTGTCTGCTTCAGTTATAGCATTTGTTCCCAATAAGATTCTTGATAGTTCCCCAATCTTTCTGCTTATACCAACAATGTTGTCAGATCTCAAATTGCTTTCACTCGCACTGCTGAAATATACTGTATTGAAATTGTAGCGCACGTGAAAGATATGGAGCAACAACACCTATTTGCTAAACTGCACACTCCGATAGTCTTGAATCCAATGCTGCCTCATCAACATTCCGGACCAGATATCTGCCTTTTCAGATTTGCTTTTCAATCAAGCGGGTTATACACTTGCTTCAATCTTCCTTGTAGTATGTTCTCCCTCTTTAACATCTCAATAAGAACATAATGCAATACGGTACTTTCATGGCTGACCTCTAATCAACCCTGTGTTATTCAGACAATATGCTTGTCCACTGGTTGCTAACTGTGGCATCGAGGCAGGTTTTTATGGAAATAAAACCGCTTGGGGGTGATCATAATCCAGATTTTGAAAATGCTGAAAAATATGAAGAATAATTTGGAATTAGTTCCTTTAAAGAAGAAACAAAAAGACTTGCATTAATATAGCACCTTTCACGACCTCAGGATATCCAAAAGCATTATACAGACAATGAAGTGCTTTTGAAGTGCAGTCACTTTGTAATGTAGGAATTGTATTGGATGTTGACATGTATCTGATTACCAACGGGAACTGAAGACGATAAAGAACAGGTTTTGGTCTAGGTGATCAAACATTCTATAGAATTGTTGAATTTTGCATCTGGAGTGACATCTTGGAGTTTTGCTAGATTGTCAAGGAGGGTTTTCTCTCCTTTGGCATTTTATCTAGGATTATTTGCCTTCCTCAGGACTAAGAGACTGCATAGCAGTACACACTATACATGATCTGTGAACCACAAACCAAATGGCATTTTCTTACCTTACACATTCTCAGAACTGTAGCATTATAATCTGTTGTTTCTACTTGATCATTCAGCCATTATCATGTAATTGTCCATTTTAATTTAATTGTTCTGGAATTAAAAATATTCTTTTATCGTCAACATTGGGTAAGTGGCCTTGTTTCCGAACCAACACATCAAGAAAGTGGCTCCAATTTTTCTGTCCGCCTCATCATTAACTGATGTTCTCTATAGTCCTCAGCTGAATTTGTTCAATAGCTTGATGGCAATAGGTATTAGCACAGCAGCATTAAGTACCACTGAGTGGAGTCAGATGTAGCTTTGAATCCCAATTTTCTTAGTCATTGACATGAACCCCAGTGAGTGGGGAGGCAATAAGGTAAGACTGCAGCAACTCCCAACAGGGGAAGAAACAATTGAAGGGGCAAGTCTTGCCTGGATAGTCACTTGTGGTGGATAGTAGGGGTAGATGAAACACAGGGGTCATTGGCTTCAGTCTAGGGTTTCTCATTTTTGAAATTTAACTAATGAATCATTTGTTAATGAAGTTGTTCAAGTAGATTCCACCTCTGCTTGAACATAACTGTATTTTGCCATACCAGTTTGTAGAAGAACATGATGATTTTCATGTGGATTTATATACGTAGGATTCCTGCACAATCCCTATAGTTACCTCAAGTAAAAGGTGAATAAATACTCTTGAGTGTTGATCTTTTGTTTCTAACTGGTTATGTTCCACTAGCAGACAAGTCAGGTAATCAGCTCAGGGACAGATGCAGTAGTATGATTAACAACCAGCTCAGTAATCTCATCTACACCCAAATGTATTAAAATAATATGTTTGTTACGTACTTCTGCAATAAGATGAGAATTTAATTGCCACAAATGTTCTTTTTATACAGATTGATTCCTCCTTAGCACACAAAAGATAGTTTTTCCTATTTTGTATCACCCTCGCAGAAAGTTGTTACATCATATTTTGGCATGCTAAATGTGTGCGCAAATAAGCCAACTACTGAAAAGAATCTTGCCAGAGCTCCTCTGCTCCAATTATTTGGAAGTATGTGATTTTTCAATGATGTAGCCTGTGTTAATGGTAACGTTAATTAATGTTGCTGAGATTATTAGACAAATGTTAGAGGTTTTTTTAAATTCGTTCATGGGATGTGAGCATCACTGGCAAGACCAGCATTTATTGCCCATCCCTAATTGCCCTTGAGAAGGTGACGGAGAACTGCCTTCTTGAACTGCTGCAATCCATGTGGTGTAGGTATACCCAAGGTGCTGTTAGGGAGGGCGATCCAGAATTTTGACCCAGCAACTATGAAGGAATAGCGATATATTTCCCAAACCAGGATGGTGTGTGCTATTCCTTTTTTTGCTCTATTGATGGAGAAGTTAATCGGTTTATTTTAAATGGGTTGGTGCCACAATTCATTTAGTGGATGGACAACTGTCATATAAACACATTCGGTATTTGTCTATGAATACTGTCATTTCTAGGATCTTGTCTTAAGCACTGTGTGACAATTTGCTTCAACTAACGGTATATATGCGGACTTAGCAGGTTGCCAACTTCAAGGTGCATAAGTCACAAACAATGAGAAGGATGAGAGCAGACAGACAGAAAGCATCGTCATCACGGAAGCAAAAGACTGACATGGGCAAGGGAAAGAAATAATCTAAGTAGGATAGAAAATAATTAATCAAGGTTTTGGCCTTCAAAAAATGACAAAAAAAGTTCAGAAAAATAATATTAAGGGTTTAATTTTCACTTTTGGTTAGGGAAGAAATCTAGTGATAATGGATTTTCTGCATTTTACAACCCATCCGAATTTCCTTTCCATCTACGTCAATGTATAGGAAAATAGGGAGGGGTGTATAATGGGTGTATCCACTGCCAGTTTCTGTCCCTCTGAAAGTGAAAATAATGAGTACGAGCTCCCAATTTCATGAACGCCACTTGTTGGGGGCTCGCCACTTGGGAGGGGGTTGGTGGGGTGAGCTGCAAACTTACATTCTGCTGCAGCATTTAAAGAGCTGCAGCAGCTCAAGGGGATGCACATCAATAGCTTTTAAAGCATTCTGTTAGGAGGCATGAGAACTTCCAAGTTCAGCAATAAGGCTATGGAATGTCAGTGAAATTAGGCTTTGGGATATGCAATGTCATTCATCAAGGAGAACAGCACAGCAGCAGAGATAGGGTGTAGCCAAGGAAGTCAGTATACTGATTGCCAAAAACCATCCTATCAAAAAAAAATTGGTTACGAGTTCTGGTGGAACTAGCATCGATTTCTGGATAATGTACACTTAGCTACTATTGTTTCAGTCAAATTTTATAGTTTAGTTGCTATGAGAAAAAGGAGCCGAAATCCAATTGTGAATTGTTACAATTTGCATTTGTGCTCAACATTGCTTTTTGACCTCCAGGTACTAGGGAAGGGTAAGCCTGTAATGGTTATTCCAAGGTTCCTCAAAGAATGAACAGATGCACACAATTAGTTCTTGCACTGATTAGGAAAACTGAGGTTAAGCAGATCAAAGAGATTAAGAGGAGATTTGATAAAGATGTAGCCACACTCCGCAAGGAGGATTTATGAATTATATAATGAACTTATGAAACAAACCCAAAACGGACACTTTTCCGACAAAACAAAATGGAGTTAAGAGGTCAGGTGACCTTAACATGTACTGCTAATATACATGGAAACTGCAAGAACCCTGAGCCAATCTCATGTCTGGACAAGCCTTGGAGAAGGCATTAAAATGTTGACGCCCATACTATTTTAATGGTTACCTCTCTGAAATAAATTGGGTTAACATTGGCATTGTAGACTTAGGCTGAGCTTTCATGTGGCCCCCTGAGGCGGGGTCGGAGGCGGGAGTATCGCAACCAGTGGCAGGGGCGGAGGGCCCATCACCAAGCGATCGTCCCAGGGGCGGGATAGGCCGATGACAGTCTTTCCACACAAAGGCCAATTGAGGCCCTTAAGTGGCCTATTAATGGCTAATTAAGGGCCTCTTCCCACCGCCGCAGGGATCTTCAGTGGCAGGGGGTGCCTCTGCCACATGGGGTGGACGCCTTGTAACACAAGGCACCCTCCCTGGGGGTGTGGTCCCTCCTTTCTGGGCTATTTGTGCCCCACGAAGGATTCCCATCAGGAATCACTTTACCTGGGCGGCACAGTGGCGCAGTGGTTAGCACCGTAGCCTCACAGCTCCAGCGACCCGGGTTCAATTCTGGGTACTGCCTGTGTGGAGTTTGCAAGTTCTCCCTGTGTCTGCGTGGGTTTCCTCTGGGTGCTCCGGTTTCCTCCCACATGCCAAAGACTTGCAGGTTGCTAGGTAAATTGGCCATTAGCAATTGTCCCTAGTATAGGTAGGTGGTAGGGAAATATAGGGACAGGTGGGGATGTGGTAGGAATATGGAATTAGTGTAGGATTAGTATAAATGGGTGGTTGATGGTCGGCACAGACTCGGTGGGCCGAAGGGCCTGTTTCAGTGCTGTATCTCTAAACTAAACCTCCGCACCCCCCCCCCCCCCGCACCAAGGACTGCTCTCCCCTGGACTGCACAAGCACTCCCTGCACCCCCCCACCTCCTTGTCAGGGCCTTACAGACTGGCTCCAATGACTCTGCCTCACTTACCTGAGGTCCGGGGGTTCCAGGGCTGGACCTGAGTCTGAGGCATCTGCAGTACCGGCAGTAGCCACTGCTCCCGGTGGAGCTGCTGATGCTGCTGAGATGCTGGCCCTCTGATTGGCCAGCAGCTCTTGGAGGCAGGATCCTCAACTTATAATGTCGGGATCCTAGCTCCTGAAACTTAGAGGTTAAAAGATTAGAGGTGGGGAGGACTGGTGGGAGAGGCAGGCTAAAATGCTGAGGTGGGATTTCCCCCTGCCTTTTCAGCCCTTCAGCACAAAATCCAGCCCTTAATAATTCCAAATTCAAACTCAAGAGTATGGGGTGTAAAAAAAACTCCACTTTTTCAAGATGGAATGAAGATGAGTGACACCCAGACTCCGTTGTCTAACAATGGCTGCACCATCAGACACCATTTATGAGAACAATAAGAGAGAAACTCTGGTCACATGACAGAAACCAAGTTTCTGATAAGAACTTAATGAAGGTATATGCTGGGCAGACAAAGCCGGAAGAGAGAGAGATCCATTTACGTAATCAAAGAGATAGAACCCTATCAGCTTTGAACTACATGTCAGCAGTGATTAAAGTTTGGCTATGAACTCCCAACCTGCAAGTGACCTTCGGCTGGAATATAACAAAAACAGTTTGCAGCAGCATATCAGTCTTCTTAAACCTCCCAAGTGTTTCTTCAGTGAACAAGAGAAAAGAATACAGGCCTGCACCGTTACAAGTCTTCACCACGGGGAAAACACAACAGTTTAACAGAGAATTCTTTTTTAATCATCAAACCTAACGCATGTTATCTTTATAATCGCAATCTTTTCTTGAGTATGTGTTTCTGTATGAGTGTAAACATGGGTGTTGTTGCGTATATTTCAGATGTTGTATAATAAACATTTATCTTTCTTTTAAACTTATGAGAAAACCTGTCTTTTTTCTGTTTGTTGACCATTATAACGCTCGGGATAAAACATTTTCATTTTTAAAAACGCTGTCAGTAGAGAGATGAAAAAGGAGGAACCATCCCGATCATCTCCTACCTGTCCATAACAGTGTCAAAATCATGAAGGGTTTTGGTGGAGTAAATAAGGAGAACTTTTCAGTGGCAGAGGGTCGGAAACTGGATGCAACAGATTGAAGTTAATTGGCAAAAGAACCAGACGAACACGAGGAAAATAAATTTTGTACAATGAGTTGTTAGAATATGGAATGCTGCCTAAAAGGGTGTGGAAGCAAATGCAATAATAAATTTCAAAAGTGAATCAGATAAATACTTGAAGGAGAAAAGAATTACGGGGTTATGGGGAAAGAGCACAGGACTGGGACTAATTGGATCACTCTTTCAAAGAGCCAGCACAGGCATCGAATGTTACAGGAATGCTCATTTGCTACCTTGCTGCTCCTTTATCTAATGAATGAACCGGTCAATACATGTAAATATGGCCTTCTGCAGGCTGAACTTGTCTGCACACAGATCCAAGAGTCTGTGTATGGCCACAGGGAAATGCGAACATTGCCCTACTAGCTGATTGCAGCATCTCCCCAGCCTGCTTTTTGCCAGCTGTCTCCTCCCATAAGCCCTGAAGCCAGCTCACTAGCATTAGTGGAAGGGATTAAAAAAAAAAACTGCACATGCCATTTTGCAGTTCTCCTCTGGGCAGACTGCATTGCCGACAGGCAAATAGCTTTTGCCCCAAGCACAAAAGGGCAAAATTAAGCCCCAAGTTGCTTGTAAGTTGTCAAGGTACCAATTATGCAACTGTTACTCTACAACAAACAGATCTTGATGGAATTTGAGACTTATTAGATGCACAATCAAAAGCAGTCCTGCTGATTTGACAATTTTGTTCACTGTTCAGAAACTTGGTTCGCAAACTTGTTTCACCTATAATACATGTTCAGCAGTTTCTGGTTCGATTATATTCAAATATGGGACAGCTGGAAGATCCTGTGCTGCCTTTCTTTTAGGACAATAGGGAGATTGTTGCTCTACATCATGCACTACACGACCACAACCCAGACTCAAAAATCAAAATAAATTTCTCACTGTATTTTGAAAGCCTTCTTAAACTGTCTAATCACGTTGAACCACGTTTAAATACACTCGTGACACAATGCAGCCTGTTACATTCCATCACATCAACAAAGTTTCAAGTCTGAATACAATTATTCAAATATTCCACCAATCTTTCCTCCACTTCACAGCAGCTGATACTTTTCAATTTTAAAAAATACTTTCTAGCCCTTGCAGCTGTTTTTTTGTAATGAAGGCACTAGCATTTAATAGTGAATGCTCTATTTTTATTTTAAATATAAAAATCAATGCAGATTTCCAGATTATCTGAGAAATTGGATAATTTCCTATACAGCATCACAAATAACATTCTAGAAAGATACTTTAAAAATGGATTTAGTAGTCTCAGAAATATTTTCTTTGTTCTGTAACGTATTGCTGTGTAAACAAACATGTAATTTGGAGAATCTGGGTTTTTTATTATATTCTCAATAACATTTTAGCAAAGTTTTAGTAATGCAACCTGCAAGTTGCCTGATTGCATTAGTGTATTGAGCAGAATGATTGGGATGTGATAAATGAGGATTTCTTCAATTTTAAATAGTTTCCGCTAGCAAAGGTATAAAATACAGCATCCTGTCTTTGTTAAATACAAAATAGAGGACAGGCAACATCCAGGCTAGGTAAAGGCAAAATTCTTTTTGACCAGAAGAAGTCAGTTAAGATAAAGCCACTTCAATGGCTGATTTCAAATATCAATGGATTCAGCATTTTGTTGAGAGAGAAATGTAATTTTTGATAACAGTCCAGTGCAAAAAATAAACAATGGGAAGCTGAAAGCTACAAGCTGCTTTCTTATTGTCTACCCAGGTGTGAAGACTATTAACATTTCATTTGCTGGATTACTTCAATGGAAATGGTTTTCTGTCAAAGAAATGCCACAGCATAAATATTGCAGTTCTGGCTGCCAGTCTTTAGCTCTGCAAAAAGGCAGCCAAACTCATTATGCACCACTAGCTCCTGTGCTTTATATAACATCGTATCCCAAAAGACTGTGGATTGTATATGGAGGAAACAGAAGGCTTAGTGAATGTATCTAAAGGAACTGTTACAGTCCAAGAAATTGTAAGAAGGCAGTTTTCAAAAAAAGCTGTATTAACTCCTTGTGGACTGATTTCTAGATTCTCATTGAAGCACTATATGTATATCACTATGTTTCTGTGTCTCTTATATATAAATAAATCAATCCAGAAAGTAGGTTAGCTTGGGAAAAAAGGCCCAATACATGATATTTTTCTATCATCTTGGGGACAGATGCAGGCATCCCATGTGTTATCCTGTAAGAAATTTACCACAATCAGGTCCAACAGTTAATCTTGGGCTTCCTGGACCCAAACTTGACAGAAAAAAGGCCCAAATTTCAGCTTGTAGGAAACCTCTGCTGACAGAACAGTCATCATGCAAGTAACGACATTGTAGAAAAGTCCAAACTGTTAGGAAGGTCCTCCACTTTGGCCCTCACACAATGAGTTATCTGTTATCTTTGAAGGCACTTTACCATTAATTAAATAGGATTGAATGTGGTAGATACTGGCATTTGCTGACATAAATATCCCCTTATTCTTTGTATTGGCGCCTTATTTTTTAAATATCAGTAACAGGTCCTTTTGATTTTGGTGACGTCATATTGATGATGTCTACTACAGAGAACCAAATGTGTCACATTGCAACTTAAAGAGTTAAAATGGTGCTGGCAATTGCTTTTTTTTAGCCTGCTGATTGGTGGAAGCAAAAGGATCATCAGCTGTCCCATCCTCCCAACTAGAACTGAAGGCTATGCAACTTGAATGGACACAATAAGGAGAAAAAACAATTTTTATTATAAATTATTAGTCAAAAAATACATCTTAAAAATGGCTTAAATTAGCACTTGACTAATTGGATCGCAAAAGTAAAATGTAAGCTCATTTTTTGAAATAAAAATGGTTTTGACAAAAACTACAAAATTTAAATAGGAAACACCCAGTTTTCTTTTGACCTAACACTCAATAGCGTAGAACCCCAGTACGCCAAACACCAAGTGTCACTATGCGCTGAGGTTCTATCAGTTCTATCCATCCCCGGTGTTGCGAAGGATGGGTCTGACCACATTGCCGCGGAACGCTCCATTCAGCTGGATCCTGCCATACCTATCCTTTGTGGAAAAGTTTGCGCAGAAAAGCACCTTTGATCACCAATCCATCAGGCAGTAGTCTGCATGGAATGTCCTCAAGGCCCTGCGAGAAAAGGAACTGGTGGATCCTGTCAGATGGTTCCCTGAGCAGACTGCCGAAGTTATTTGGCAGAATGCCTCATCACCAGAACTTTCAAACCAGCTTGGATGGTGGGCCCTCTCCATCAGATCCTTCCTGCATGTTCGGAATCTCACCGCCTCCGCACGCTGCCCTCGAGGTGGCAGTGGTGGGGAAGAGACTTTTGCCGACTTCCTTCTGGAATGTGCCTTTGCAAAGTAGGTCCAGAAAGAGATGCAGTGGTTTTTGCCGAGGTTCATCCCGAGCAGCTCTGTAACACAGGAGTCTGTGCTCTTCGGGCTGTTCCCAGGGACACACACTGAGATAAACATCAACTGCTGCTGGAGGACCATCTGCTCAGTGAAAGATGCTCTTTGGTCTGTCCAAAACCTGCTGGTCTTCCAGTGCAAAGAGTTGTCTATGACTGAGTGTTGCAGACTGGCACATTCCAAGGTCCAGGACTACGTGCTGAGGGATGTACATGTCTAAAGCTTGGGGCAGAGGGGCAGAGGCGCAAAGGCTCAATGGGGAAAGGCCATGGTGTAAGGTCCTCCCACCATAGTATACCGAGGGGCTGGAAACCGGGTAAAACCCCTCGGAATGTATGCAAAAAAATATGGTTTTGCTGTGTAATGCAAATGTACATTGCATGTGAAATGGAATGGAAGGGTTGTGAGGCAACTCACATTCTGTATTGAAGGAAACCGATTTTTTTTGCACTTTCTGGAATGTCAACTTGGAACTGTTTTGAAGTTTTGTAATGTATTTTTTACAGATTTTTATGAATGAAATATATTTTGGAAAAAAAACTAACACTCAATTCACTGAAAAAATATAGGATATATTACCTTCCTTTCATAAAGTAATATCTCCAATTGTTGATAGATTTAATATGAATGATTGCCAGATTTACTGTTTATTTTAAACCAGAACCATCTGTGTGTATTGTAACTAGTTTACCCCTATGTTATGAAAATGGAATCTCTTCTTCCCCTCAATGCTTTTCTCCAAAGAAATGTGAATGAATGCTGAAGAGTCCTCACTCCACAGACATGTACATCCTTGTTCATTCACTAGGACTATTGTTTGTTTACAAAAGACCAGACTAAGCCCATTAAAAGCGATGGGGACAATGAGATTTTTTTTCTCATTCACCCTCAGAGGCTTAAGAAATGTTTGTTTCTCAGCCAGCAGTGTGTTTCAATGCCTTTCCTTGCTGATGACTGACAGATGAATCAGAGCAAGTGGCCCAAGTACAGGAGCTCAGTAGTATTTCCAAGAGAGCCTGGTGCATTCAGAGTCATCCACAGCTGCAAGCACTGGGAGGTCTTGCCATTGTACTGCTGCAATGTGCTTGTTATAATAGCTCGAAGAGGAGAAGAGTTTCTCCAGCTTCCAAAGCCCACAAACCATGCTTCTTGGCTGATCTGGATGGGTTGAATAGAAATGTCAATAACAAAGGAGGAACAAGTGGATCCAATGTGTATTAGACTCAAGAAAAAAAAGAAACAACCCAATCAATAACTGAAGTGCATGTTGAGCTGTATGTGTGCTGTCATATCTAACTCCTATATGAAATGAATACCTAGGAACAGAGTAGAAAAAGTCACTGTATCCTGAAATACCGCGGCTAGTTTACTGAAGCCTTTTAGGTTTGACATTCTTCGTTCGTCAGTATTGAAATGGACTCATTTGGGGAACACATCCAGTGCCTGCCTTATGCTATTGACATTTTGCCATTTGCATTTAGCTGTTTTTCACAACATGGCCATTTGCTGCCATGTACTCTGCTCTATTCAGAAGATCAATACCATATAGATGATAGCATGTATATCTTGGAAGCTAAGTAGGTTGCTTAGTTCCTCAGAACCACTGCCAATGGCACTTACAGGAAGGTCGTCTTCTTCTTCTTTGGCCTCCTTGTCTCGAGAGACAATGGGTAAGCGCCTGGAGGTGGTCAGCGGTTTGTGAAGCAGTGCCTGGAGTGGCTATAAAGGCCAATTCTAGAGTGACAGACTCTTCCACAGGTGCTGCAGATAAAATTGGTTGTTGGGGCTGTTACACAGTTGGCTCTCCCCTTGCACCTCTGTCTTTTCTCCTGCCAACTGCTAAGTCTCTTCGACTTGCCACACTTTAACCCCGCCTTTATGGCTGCCCGCCAGCTCTGGCGATCACTGGTACCAAAGAGAAAATTATGTGATGTCAATATAATGATACAGACTGACGCATTCCTGAAATAGCTGACAGCCTCGGACAATTAGACAACACTGAAAAACTAAGCATTGAATTTGTTGAAATAGATTAGTCATCAAAAAATAATTGCACTTTGCTAGTAAACTGACAAAACATCCATCCCACTTTTCCCAGTGACTATGTTGATTGCTCATTCCCTGTCCATCGTATTTCTTTGCTCACATTTCAAGTGTCATACAGAATCACAGAATCGTTACAGTGCAGAAGGAGACCATTCGGCCCATCGTGTCCGCTCCAGCTCTCTGAAAAAGCAACTCCCTCAGTTCCATTCCCCTGCCTTCTCCCCATAACCCTGCACATTCTTCCTTTTCATAGAACTGTCTAATTCCCTTTTGAATACTTCAATTCAACCTACCTCCATCACGTTCTCAGGCAGCACATTCCAGACCTGAAGCACTCGCTGCGTGAAAAAGTTTTTCCTCATGTCACTTTTGCTGGGAAAATACAATACTGGTATGTCTGCTTCACCAGAATTTGTCTCATGGATTGGAAAGAGGGATGATGACCTCTTGTCTTCAGCCAAATCCTTTTTAAAGGAAAGAGGGTATAACTGATAAAAGCATAAGATATAGGAGCAAGAGTAGACCATGCTGCCCCTTGAGCCTGCTCCACCATTCAATATGATCATGGCTGATCTTCTGCCTTAATTCCACTTTTTTGCCCATTCTCCATATCCCTTGATTATCTGAAAGGTCAAAAATCAGTCTATCTCAGCCTTAAATATAATTAACAATGGAGCATCCACAACCCTCTGGGATAGAAAATTCCAAAGGTTCACAGCCCTTTGAGTGAAAAAAATTCTCCTCATCTCAGTTCTAAATGATCGACCCCTTATCCTGAGACTGTACCCCCGTGAACTAGATTCCCCAGCCAGGGGAAACGACCTCTCAGTATCTACCCTGTCAAGCCCCCTCAGAATCTTGAATATTTCAATGGAATCACCTCTCATTCTTCTAAACTCCAGAGAATATAGGCCCAATTTACTCAGCCTCTCATCATATGACAACCCTCCCATCCCAGGAACCAATCTAGTGAACCTTTGCTGTACTGCCTTCAATGCAAGTATATCCTTCTTTGTGCATATGTGCAGGGCTAACCATCCTCCCTTTACTTGTAAACATTCTTTTGTACTGTGTTACATCTCACTTCACCTGAGAATACCAGCCACACAAGACACTTCTCACACTAAACTCTTCAACATTTCTATTCACAAGTACCAATATTTACAGAAGCAAGAGAACCATGAGTACACATTATTTCAGTTGCAGAGGACAATAGGTATATTGAAAGCATCTTCAATTTAATCTAGGGTTTTTTCATTCAAAAGCAAGCTGGCTTCACCTGTTACCATTCAGATAAGATTATGGGAAGTGATCTTGCACTACTTCACCTCCTCGTAATTTTGTAATTAAAACATTAACTTATCAAAATATAAGAGCCACTGTGGCAGTAAACCAGACATCTTTTCCAATCAAACATACCGATATTTAATTCATCTGTAACCTCCATTTTGAATATCTTGTGTAAAACTGCCATTTAAAACCAATGAAAACAATAGAAACCATGGGGAAAGTATCCATTTTTGATACAATGAATAGCTGCAATCCTAGGGCATGTAGCTGGTACAATCAGGTGACTGTAATCCTAGGCTATGTGCTTTTGTTACCTTCAGACTTAACTATTTCAATGCTCTCATTGCTGGCCTCCCATCTTCCACCCTCTGTTAACTTGAGCTCATCCAAAACTCTGCTGCCCATATCATAGGTCGTAACAAGTCCCGTTCACCCATCACCTCTGTACTTACAATGGCTCCCAGATCATTAAAGCATCAAATTAAACATTTGCATTTTTCTGTTCAAATCCCTCCATGGCCTCACCCCTTCTTATCTCTGTAACCTCCTCCAGCCCTACAACCTTCAGAGAGCTCTGCATTCCTCCAATTCTAGTGCATCCCTGATTTCCTTTGCCCCACCATCGGCAGCTGTGTCTTCAGCTGTCTAGGCCCTAAGCTCTGGAAGTTCCTCTCCAAACCTCTCTCTCCTTTAAGTTGCTCCTTAAAACCTACTTCTTTGATCAAGCTTTTGGTCACCTGTCTTAATATTTCCTCATGTGGCTCAGTGTCAAATTGTGTCTGATGATACTCCTGTGAAGTTCTTTTGGTCATTTAACTATGTAAAGAACACTATATAATTACAAGTAGTTCTTGTTGTAACAATAGGTGACTATAATCCTGGGTTTCATAACATGAAGAATAAGAAAGTGATATATTGGGAGAATAGCACACATATTGACCTCTTTGCAATGCAATACTGTTTAGACATAACCACGAGTAAATGTGAATGAGTATGATAATTCACTTACTTTATGACATTCGTACTTGTGGTAACACAACAGCAACTTATATTTATATAGCACTTTTAATGTAATGAAACATCCCAAGGCGCTTTATAGGAGCATGATAAAACAAAGTATGGCATCGAGCCACAACAGGAGATATTAGGTCAGATGACCAGAAGCTTGGTCGAAGAGATAGGTTTTAAGGAATGTCTTAAAGCGAGGTGGAGAGGTGTAGGGAAGGTATTCCAGAGCTTGGGGCCTAGGCAACTGAAGGCCCAAATACCAGTGATGGAGGGATCAAAATCAGGGATGCAGAAGAGGCCAGAATTAGAGCAGTGCAGGTATCTTGGAGGGTTGTGGGGCTGAAGGAGATTATAGAGATAGGGAGGGGCGAGGCCATGGAGCAATTTGAAAACAAGGATGAGAATTTTAAAATCAAGACCTTGCTTGACTGGGAGCCAATGTAGGTCAGCGAGCACAGGGGTGACAGGGGAACAGGACACATGCTGTGTTTATTGAAGCAAGGGATTATGACTAGACAAAATGCCCAAAATTACAAGGGGAATAGTGCGAGTACAAAAGGTTTCATCATAACGTGGAAAAACTGTTCACACAAGCATTAGTTATTGAACCATCTAAAAACTATAATATTACACAGTAGCAATTATTGTAATACAGGTTAGAAATTCATCCTATAGTTTGGTAATATGTTGATAACTCCAGGCTTTGCTTGTGCTTGTTTTGCATAATTGAAGGCTTACTGTTAGCAATGATGTAGCTTGCTGTCAAAATAACGGGGAGAAGGCTAATATCCATTATTTATGCACCACAGCAACTTCAGGCAGGGGTGGATGTGCAATTAAATGCAGAAATTGGAAAATTGCCGTCACAGATGCACCACTCCAGCATTAGCTGCATGAAAACAAAATCTTGCTGTCTGGCTCACCGTTCAAATATATTGAGAGGCATGACATTCCTATGCTTGCACAGCTGGTATGAAGTAAACTAGCCACAGAAAGTTAAGTCAAGTAATTTCAAGTTGAATAACCCTTTTCACAGCATGATAAGCCCTAAACTCTCTGTCTCTGAAAATGAACTATTACAAATGTCGACTCTCATTCGTTCATGTTTAAATTGTTGGAGTTTTTTTTAGTTTAAAAAAATAAACTTTTTTTTTTCTTTTATCATTTCTCTTAATTAATCAAGTCACTCTTTCCCTCGCTTTATTTTTCTTTCTCTGTCTGGTTTGACATTGAATTCACCATTCGAATGAATGCTTCCTTCTTAGTCCTTGCATTATTAATTTCAAAATTCTTCAATCTGATTGGTTAAGGGGATACACAATTGTTCACTCAGGTCCCAGATACCCTGTAGAGGGCACCATGCTGCTGCTATCTCCCACTTCCAACAACCTGCGGCACAAAATATCATGGAGGTTAAACGGGCAAGAGCAAATTTAACTAACGGCAGACACTGTTTGATGATCAGTTATAGCCAATTCTGAGCCATTAATTGCCCAACCGAGAAAAATAACAAAGCTCATATTGGTTGGCATCCTTCCATCTACGGAAGATGATGGACATGCAGCAAACAATCCATTTAGGTGGGGTGTCTTCTCTTGGTGCACCTTTGCTGATGGCTGTGAAGGCCAATCCTTGACAGACAGTCACAAATGCCGCACATGAAGCTGCCAATTGATGCTGTGAGTTGTTGTTTGTGACGTTGGCACCTGTCGCCAAGCAGCTGCCGCAACTGGTCATCATGGTAGCGCACACCAGCTACAGGATGTGTCACCAGTTCCCTCTTTCGCCAGCTCGTGACTCCAAAGTGTGATAGTTGACATTTAGGGCCTTCATGTCATGCTTGTAAGTATCCTTGAAGCGGAGCTTTGGGCACCCCACTGATCATCTCACCATACAGAAAGTTCTTACGTATGTGACCTCTTCCATCCTGCAGATGTGTCCTATCCACCAAAGCCACCTCTGATTGATCAGTGCCAACATACTTTGGAGCTCTGCCTTTGAGAGGACTACCACATTTGTGATTTTGTCCTACCAGGATATACCCATAATGCACCACAGACAGCGAAGATGGAAATTATTGAGCTTCTTTTCCTGGTAGCTGTAAGTTGCCCATGTTTCACAACCATACAGCAAGGTGCTGAGATCACAGGCCTTATAAACCATCAGCTTAGTCCTAAGGGTCAGCTTGGTGTTATTCCATGCATGTTTCACAAGTCGGCCAAAGGTGGTAGCTGTTTTCCCTTTGCGTGTATTGAGCACTACATCAAGGACAGATTGTCTGTAACCGTGGACCCAAGGTAGCAGAATTTGCTAACCACTTCCAATGTGATGTTATTTAGTGTGAACAGGGGCGAAGATGCAACACCTTGTCCCATGACCATGGTTTTCTTGATGCTTATATTTAAGGAGAACAGGTTACAGGCATGGGAGAGACAGTCCATAGTATTTGTACCTGAGTTTCCATGTCAACGACTAGCACAGCATCATCAGTAGTGTAGAGGAGTTCTCCGATCAGGATGTGATATGTTTTTGTCTTTGCTTTCAGCCTTGATCGATTGCAGAGCTTTATGTCTGACCTAGTGTGCAAGTATACACCTTTCATACCTGCAGGGAAGGCGAAGGTCAGGAGCCCGGAGAAGAAGATGCCAAAGAGAGTGGGGCTAGGACACAACCCTGTTTCACTCCATCCTTCACTTTGGAACTGTCGGAAGTGGAGCCATCAAACTATACAGTGCAGTGCATGTTGTCAAGGAAGGAGCAGATGGGACTGAGGAGCATGGTGGACAGCCAATTTTTTTCCAAAATCTAGTAGAGCCCTGCTCTGCTGACAGTGTCGAACGCCTTAGTGAGATCTACAATTGTAAGGTAAAGGGATATACTCTGTTCCCTACACTTCTCTTGTAGCTGGCATATGGAGAAGATCATATCCACAGTAGATCTGCCGACATGGAAACCACACTGCACTTCCAGGTACACTCAGTCTGCAAGCAAATGGAGTCATTTAATTATGACCCTAGCAATAGCCTTCCCTGTGATGCTAAGGAGTGAGATGCTCCTGTAGTTGTTGCAGTCTCCTCTGTGGTCTTTGTTTTTATATAGTGTCATGCTAGGCACCCACCTGCCAAAAATGAGGCACATGAATTTTGTCATGAACATTGATTTTAAACTGTTACTGGAGTGAAGAAAGGACTTGTTAAACAGATGAGCCATGGCTGGAAAGACATCTGCATATTAACAGACTGTGTTTGGAAGGACAAAGCAGCCATTCCCTGACACATTCAACCCACGATGGACTTTTGATCACCAGACGTTGAAGGTGGGGGAGCTCACATTCCAGGTTGACTGCTAAGGTGGCTGAATACACAAATGACATGGTCAAACCAGCTAGTCACATGACTACCCTGTTGGGCAATCTGTGTTTTTTGGATTTGTACTAACAGTTTGGGCAAAAAGCAGAATGCTCCTGGACTGAGAAGATCTCTCCTGGCCGGCTTTCCACAGCCTCTCCTGCCTGTCTGCTCCCATCTCTTTCTCACAAGCCTCTGAATCCACTGAAGACACATGAACCCCAAGACAGAAAAGTCTCCTACAGCGAACAAGGTTTAAGAAGAATACTGGGCCCCAACGAAAAGCAAGATCTACCTACCATCAAGGACTTTATAGTGAGCTCGAAGAACTGTAACAAAAACTCTTCAGATTTTGCCTCAAACTTTTCCACTTAATTTTCTTCTGCTCTTTTCTGTCTCTATTTGCATGTGTGTATCGCGTATGCATGCTAGCGTGGGCATGTCATGTATCCGTAGGCATCAACCGAATTAGAGTTTAAGTTTAATAAATTTCAACTTTTCTTCTTTAAACCTAAGAAAGCCTGTTTGTGCTGGTTTCTTTGCCTTATAATTTGAAAGCAGTGAACAAGGATTCAAGGGGGAGCTAAAAACATGGTGCGTTTAAAAAAATTAAACCCTGTTACAGTAAGACCAGGTGAAGGCTGAGAGGGACACCTAGACACCTTTCTCACCTGGTCGTAACAATGATATGATGATTTTGGCATTATGCATCTCCTGTGGAACAGAGCCTACTTTCCAGCAGAAAAGAAGAAGGGCATAAAGGTGTGGCAATAGATGGGACTTCCTGTGCTTGAGCAGTTCGGCTGGGATTCTATCCTTGCCCGGTGCCCTTCTGTTCGCTAGGCTGTCTATGGCCTTCTCAAGTTCCAGTGATGAGGGTTTTTCATCTAACTCATCCATGACAGGAAGTTACGGGCGAGCATTAATCGCAGACTGGGAGATGTTTGACTCACTGATGTACAGCTCACAAGTAGTGTTCAGCTCAGCAGGACATCTGTTTACTTCTGTCAGTGAGTACTTCACCATCTGCCGACTTCAGGGGGGCAACCTTGGTGACGGCAGGACCAAGCACCCTCTTGATTCCTTCGTACATAGCTCATAGATTTCCTTTGTACAGCAGTCTTGGCTACCTTCAGGTCATGAAGTGCCTGCGCTGTTGGGTTTATGTTGTGCATCATGTAGGCTTTGTTTTTGCCTCAATGAAGATATCATCTCAGCTGAGTAGGACTCAAACCAGCCCTTGTTGCGGGTTCCACCTTTACCAAATGAGGCTTCTGCTGCTTCATGGATGATTGAGCTCAGTGACTTCCAAGTTTCAGCAATGCCGGCATCGGTGCTTCCTGTTAAGGCTTTGGTGGACAGCAAGCGTCCTAGCGGCAGTGTGAAGTCCTGGTATTTGGCATCATTGCTTATGCAAGGGATATTGATGCATGGCGGGCCTTCATGTTTGGAGCTATGGAACTTTCAGGGGTGCACCTTCACTCTGCGTCTTATAAGAGAGTGGTCAGTGTCACAATCTCTGCTATGGTAGGTGTGAGTGTGAAGAACACTGGGCAGATTGCGCCTCCTCGTGATGACTAGGTCTAGTTGGTGCCAATGACCAGACCTTGGGTGATGCCATGATACCTTGTGGCAATTTCTGCCCTGGAAGAAGGGGTTGGTGATGCAGAGCTCATTCAGGGTACAAAGCTCAAGAAACCTTTGTCCATTATTGTTGATCTTGACTACCCTATGACAACCAAGGCATGTTGGCCAAGAATCACTGTCTGCCCCAACACATGCGTTGAAGTCACCCAGGATGAATAGCCTCTCGCCATCTGGGGTGTTCCTCAGAATGTAACCTAGGGTGTCATAAAATTGCTCTTTATCTGAGACGCTGGCGTATAGAGTTGAGGTGTAGACGCATATAATGTTGACTGTGCCTCCATCGGATGGTAACCACGGGGAGATGAGGCGCTCCGAGGTTGCTACTGGTGGCTTAATTGACTGTGTTAGTCAGTTGCTCACTGCGAAGCCTACACCATGCTCATGGCGATCTTCAACACTCTTTCCATGCCAATAGAAGGTGTAATTAGCCTCTCGAATAGAGCCTGTGTTGGCTAATCTTGGTCAATACCAACATTGTGTAGCTTACGGTCAATCAGGACTGTCTTGCATACACTTGCTGTGCAGTAAGGCTCGCTGTTCATTCCAGGACACATAGTCCTCACCTTACAGTATGGCTATTCATAGAAGCCTTCTCATCTTGTGCAAATACAGCTTCAAAAAAAATTTTACATTTTGAAACAAGATAAACTGAAATCTATTATTGCAATCAGATTTGTGCAATTGAAATGGCCATTGCAAGGTGCTGTAGCCCTAATAGTCTGTTCCATGACACAATCTGTCATGAGCCTCTGGATAATCAGTTGCCTAATGGATGGAGATGATGTAACTCGATTGAGGTGGCTGCAAGATTTCTTGTTCCTTGTTATTTGAGAGTTATTTTTCCTAAGAGTTTTGTCTTCTTCAGAATGCTTCCCTGTAGTGCTAACCCTGTATTCTCTTCCTACATTCAGTTTTGAGTGTCAGCTGTGGCTCAATGTGTAGCACTCTTGTCTCTGAAACACTAGGTTCAAGTCCCACTCCAGCACAAAGACTAAAGCTGACACTTCCTCAGTATTGCACAGTCAGCATGTCCCTCTGCCTGCTTGGGTGGATGGAAAAGATCCCCTGGCATTATTTTGAAGCAGAGGAGGTGTCCTGATCAATATTTATCCCTCAATCAACATCACAAAAATGGATTATCTGGTCTTTATCACATTGCTGTTTGTGGAAACTTGCAGTGTGCAAATTGGCTGCTGCATTTCCTACATTTCAACAGAGACTACACTTCAAAAGTATTTCATTGACTAAAGTGGTTTGAGACATCTTTTGGTCATGACAAGTGTTATATAAAGGCAAGTCTTTCTTTCTAACTTTCATAAGCTGTTTGAACAAAACACATAAATGGTATTTCTCACACTTCAGAACTACTTGTCTCAAATAGTTCTCCTACTCCCAAGACTCAGAGGCAACACCCACTATCCATTACTATGTGTGCAGCACATTTTCAGTTATGATACACTTTCTATGACGGATAAAAAAGTAAACAGATGTGATCATGTCAAATCTACCTACGTTACCTTATTCATTAGTCATTCCTGAGCCATCTGGTTCTACCAGATAGCAACATTGCTATAATACAGCAGTCTCCACAATGTTTTCAAACCGTCTTATTTACTGTGATCTACTACTGATGTCGAAGTCGAAGAGACTTAGTTGTTGGCAGGAAAAAAGACAGAGGCGCAAGGGGAGAGCCAACTGTGTAACAGCCCCGACAACCAATTTTATCTGCAGCACCTGTGGAAGAGCCTGTCACTCTAGAATTGGCCTTTATAGCCACTCCAGGCGCTGCTCCACACACCACTGACCACCTCCAGGCGCTTACCCATTGTCTCTCGAGATAAGGAGGTCAAAGAAAACCACTGATGTAATCCATAGAAAACAACAACTTGTATTTATATATGCCTTTAGAATAGAAAAATGCCCCCAAGTGTTTCACAAGAGCATTATTAGTCAAAATTTGACACTGAGCCACAAAAGGTGATATCAGAACAGAGGACCAAAAGATAGGTTAAAGAGCTAAGTTATAGGAGGAGAGAGAGGTAGAGAGGCAAAAAAGTTTAGGGAGGGAATTACAGAGCTTAGGGCATAGGCAACTGAAGGTACAGCTGCCAATGTTGGTGCAATTTAATTCAGGGATGTGCAAGTTGCCAGAATTGGAGGAGCAAAGAGATCAAACATCTCAATGTGCATTTTTTTATCCAGCCGTAACGCTACACTAACTTCAACTCAGTATTGGGGATTTAATGTTGCAACCACGAGTGTTGGTTCAGGTATTTATATCATCTGTTCTATGTGCATATAAACAACCACAATCATACAGGAATTCAACATAGTTACTTACCTTGCTGTAGGTCACCAGTCGGTTCTCTTTTACAGACTTCTTGCTTGGCCTGTACATGCAAGGATAATTGAGCTGTGGCACAAACTTTGTTGAGACATTCCAGGAAATCATATACAATTTGCACAATCAATTCTAAGCAAGGAGGAGTGGGGGCCATGGGTGGGTGAAACATTATTGGGGGTAGGCGGGAATGTGGAGTTGAGGTTACAATCAGATCAGCCATGATCTTGTTGAATGGCAAAGCAGGCTCGAGGGGCCTACTCCTGCTCCTAATTCATACGTCTGTATAAGAAATGGAAGCCTTTTGTATTCATTCATAGCCAGTGCTCAAACGGGCTGACAGGTATAGTTGGTATGACGATGATGTTATGGATGACACACTAGTTAAGACAAGCCCTAATCAGTTCTCAGTTACTCTGTGTGGACATTAAAAAGGGAAAGTGTGGTGGTTGGGTGGGGGAGGGGGGAACTCTTCCTTGCAATACAGAGAACTTGAGAAGTAACATGGATATTGCTGATTTATTAATTGCTTCACATGAGGTCCACAAAGCAGTTTAGCAATGAAGTTCAACGGGTATCTTCATTTTCATTGGTCGAGTGTGCTTCATAATTGCAATTACATCCCAAATCTTCTGATTTACTTATACAAGTCCCATGGTCTCTACTTTGCAAAGCCATATGTGGAAATGGTCATCAATCAATGACGCCTCTCTATTTTCTGTAGATGTTGAACAATGCTTGCCTCCAAGGCCCAGTCATCCTGGTAATACTAGTAACAATTTAACCTTCTAACCTGCTGTCCTTCCTAGGAATACTCCTTTGTGACTTTAACAAAAGGCATGGGATACAGGAACTTAGTGGTTCCGTATTGGTTAATGTAACATTCAACATTTTCACCGCTGAAAATTGCTGCTTAGTGTATTGGTTAATAGTTGTAGTGCAGACAAACACTGCCATATAGGAGGAGTAACAGCACAAAAAAAATGATGCATGATATAAATTGCACCTATGTAAAACAGTATCAAATTTAATGAGTACAAATGAGTACATTTACCCTTCGTTATTTTTAAAAGTTGGTGTTATTTGGGTCATTATAGCTTTAATGCATCCTCTTGCTAAACTGAGGAAATTGGAAATGTCACATTGGTGCATCAGAATGGGCAGATCATTTCCATTCCTTGTAACCTTGAAGTTCGACACTAAACTGCACTCTACTCCTCTGATTATTTTCTTACCACTGACGGTTCCGCCCCTCCCCCCAAAAAGCAATGTCCTGTAGATGCTGATTGGTGTTCAGACAAAGTGCCACAGACACCAACAGCCCTCTAGTACTTCACTCAAGTGGCAATTCTTCATGTGTGCAACTGGAAAAAGACAATTACTTCCTTGTGTTTAGTTCACAAGACTTTATTTATAGGCCTTGGCATACACGCTAATAGCATTTCTTAGTTTAAGCTGCCAAACTAGTTGGAGCAGCTCTTATATATCAGCTTAATTGTTACCCAGTTGACACAGGTGTGTAGGTTTAACCATGCACTTAACCCTTTGTTTGCTGTGTTATATTCAGTGAGCCTGCTCAGTGAATGCCCTCAGCCACACCCACATATCATGCTCTAAATCAGTCTGATAAATCAAACTTAAAAGTAATCTCAATAAAATAGATAAACAAGTCTCTTTCAGCATGCTTTAACCTGTATGCAGTTAAGCTAGGGAATTTAAATTTAGCAGACACTTCTGTTTCATACCTAATAGGAACACAGGAACACAGAAACAGGAGTAGGCCTTTGCTGACGATGCTGCTTTAACATCTCACACTGAAGAATGCCTGCAGAGTCTCATCGACAGGTTTGCGTCTGCTTGCAATGAATTTGGCCTAACCATCAGCCTCAAGAAAACGAACATCATGGGGCAGGATGTCAGAAATGCTCCATCCATCAATATTGGCGACCACGCACTGGAAGTGGTTCAAGAGTTCACCTACCTAGGCTCAACTATCACCAGTAACCTGTCTCTAGATGCAGAAATCAACAAGCGCATGGGTAAGGCTTCCACTGCTATGTCCAGACTGGCCAAGAGAGTGTGGGAAAATGGCGCACTGACACGGAACACAAAAGTCCGAGTGTATCAGGCATGTGTCCTCAGTACCTTGCTCTACGGCAGCGAGGCCTGGACAACGTATGCCAGCCAAGAGCGACGTCTCAATTCATTCCATCTTCGCTGCCTTCGGAGAATACTTGGCATCAGGTGGCAGGACTATATCTCCAACACAGAAGTCCTTGAAGCGGCCAACATCCCCAGCTTATACACACTACTGAGTCAGCGGCGCTTGAGATGGCTTGGCCATGTGAGCCGCATGGAAGATGGCAGGATCCCCAAAGACACATTGTACAGCGAGCTCGCCACTGGTATCAGACCCACCGGCCGTCCATGTCTCCGTTATAAAGACGTCTGCAAACGCGACATGAAATCGTGTGACATTGATCACAAGTCGTGGGAGTCAGTTGCCAGCATTCGCCAGAGCTGGCGGGCAGCCATAAAGACAGGGCTAAATTGTGGCGAGTCGAAGAGACTTAGTAGTTGGCAGGAAAAAAGACAGAGGCGCAAGGGGAGAGCCAACTGTGCAACAGCCCCAACAAACAAATTTCTCTGCAGCACCTGTGGAAGAGCCTGTCACTCCAGAATTGGCCTTTATAGCCACTCCAGGCGCTGCTTCACAAACCACTGACCACCTCCAGGCGCGTATCCATTGTCTCTCGAGATAAGGAGGCCCAAAAGAAGTTAAGCTAGGGAATTTAAATTTAGCAGACACTTCTGTTTCATACCTAATAGGAACACAGGAACACAGAAACAGGAGTAGGCCATTCAGCCCCTCAAGTGTGTCCTGCCATTCAATTAGATCATGACTAATCTGTTTCATAGCTCCATCTATCCATCTTGCTTTTGTCATCCTTAATTACATAGAATTGCTTAGAATATACAGCACAGAAACAGACCATTGGGCCCAACTAGTCCATGTCGGTGTTTATGTTTTTTTATTTCCAAAATATACTTTATTCATAAACATCTGTAAAAATTACATTGCCAAACAGTTTCCAAACAGCACCAAAAAATACAAACATTGCAAGGGATATCAGTTTCCTTCAATACTCTCATGAGTTTCTTCCCAACCCTTCCGTTTCACAATTGTCATGTCAATTACAGTTTTACATTTACAGCAATTGAGAATATTAACGATACAGTTCGAGGGGTTTCCCATTGATCCAGCCCCTCAGTTCAGCTTGGTGGGGGAACCTTACACTGTGGTCTTTCCCCATTGAGCCTTTGCTGCGGCTGCCCCAAGCTTTAGTGCGTCCCTCAGCACGTAGTCCTGGACCTTGGAATGTGCCAGTCTGCAACATTCGGTGGTGGACAACTCTTTGCGCTGGAAGACCAGCAAGTTTCGGGCAGACCAAAGGGCGTCTTTCACCGAATTGATAGTCCTCCAGCAGCAGTTGATGTTTGTCTCGGTGTGCGTCCCTGGGAACAGCCCGTAGAGCACAGACTCCTGTGTTACAGAGCTGCTTGGGATGAACCTTGACAAAAACCACTGCATCTCTTTCCACACCTGCTTTGCAAAGGAACATTCCAGGAGGAGGTGGGCGACCGTCTCTTCCCCACCACAGCCAACGCGGGGGCACTGTGCGGAGGGGGCGAGACTTCGGGTGTGCATGAAGGATCTGACGGGGAGGGCTCTTCTCACCACCAGCCAAGCTACGTCTTGGTGCTTGTTTGAAAGTTCTGGTGATGAGGCATTCCGCCAAATGACTTTGACGGTCTGCTCGGGGAACCATCCGACAGGATCCACCGTTTCCTTTTCCCGTAGGGCCTTGAGGACATTCCGTGCAGACCACTGCCCGATGGACCGGTGGTCAAAGGTGTTTCCCCGCAGAAACTGCTCCACGAAGGATAGGTGGTACGGCACCGCCCAACTGCACGGAGCGTTCCGCGGCAATGTGACCAGGCCCATCCTTCGCAACACCGGGGACAGATAGAACCTCAGCACGTAGTGACACTTGGAGTTTGCGTACTGGGGATCTACACACAGCTTGATGCAGCCGCACACGAAGGTGGTCATCAGGATGAGGGCCACGTTGGGTACACTTTTCCCGCCCTTGTCCAGAGATTTGAACATCGTGTCCCTCCGGACCCGGTCCATTTTAGATCCCCAGACGAAGCGGAAAATGGCTCGGGTGACTGCCACGGCGCAGGAGTGGGGTATGGGCCAGACCTGCGCCACGTACAGCAACAACGTGAGCGCCTCGCACCTGATGACCAGGTTCTTACCCACAATGGAGAGAGATCGCTGCCCCCACATGCCCAACTTTTGTCGTACCTTGGCTACTCGCTCCTCCCATGTTTTGGTGCACGCCCCGGCCCTTCCGAACCATATCCCCAGCACCTTCAGGTAATCTGACCTGACGGTGAAGGGGACAAAGGATCGGTCAGCCCAGTTGCCAAAGAACATGGCCTCGCTCTTGCCGTGGTTAACTTTGGCTCCCGAGGCCAGTTCGAACTGGTCGCAGATGCTCATCAGTCTGCGCACGGACAGCGGATCCGAGCAGAAGACGGCGACGTCATCCATGTACAGGGAGGTTTTGACCTGAGTGCCTCCGCTGCCTGGGATTGTCAGCCCTCTTATGCTCGCATCCTTCCTAATAGACTCAGCAAAGGGTTCAATACAGCAAACAAACAAGACCGGGGACAGAGAACAGCCCTGTCTGACTCCAGATTTGATCGGGAAACTTTCCGATTCCCACCCGTTGATTGACACTGCGCTACTGATGTTTGTGTAGAGCAGTTGGATCCAATTGCAGATTCCCTCCCCAAACCCCATTTTGGAAAGCACGTCCATCAATGTCGGTGTTTATGGTCCACTTGAGCCTTCTCCCATCATTCCTCATCTAACTCTATCAGATTTCTTTCTCCCTCATATGCTTATCCAGCTTCCCCTTAAACTACTATTCACCTCAATACTTCCTGTGGTGCAGAGTTTCACATTCTCACCACCCTCTGGCTAAAGAGGTTTCTTCTGAATTCTCCATTTGATTTATTGATGACTATCTTATATTGATGGCTTCTCGTTTTGCCCTTTCCTGCAAGTGGAAACACTGGTCTGGATATTAACAGGGGCTGATTATGTAGATGTGAAAGGCAGAATTTCAGATGGGAAAGCCAGAAGTTTGAGTTTCTCTGCATGGTATGGAGTTTAAACACCACAGTGTGTGTCCTTTAGTTCTGAAAGGTTCCCCACCCGGAGGTCAGCCTGATTGACAGGCCTGGCTTCCAGTCAGGTGGGAGGTACTCCAGAGCAGGCCACATAACCAGGGGGAGTCTGAACCCCAACATGGGGGTCCAATCGTTGTCCCTGGATGTATGAGGGTCTGATTTCCCAATCCTGGGGGTGTTTATATGGGCATGGTCTGTTGCGGGGGTGGGGGGAGGGGGGAAAGCTTGGGGCGCTCCCAAAACAGCATGCTCTTATTCTCCCCAAAGCTGTCCACACTGCACATCAGCTGCCAGGTTTCCCAAAGCCTGGGAAAACCAGATGTCCATTGTAAAACCTGCAAAATAGGTTAAGTCAGAGGCTGCCAGCCTCACTAAAATATTTAAATTGCCAACCTGCCTCCTAGAATGGGTTAGCTGCCTGCCCTTTGTCCCTCTGCCCCGAACCCAACTCGCCCATTTTTGTGCTAAATTTCCCCCACTCTCTTTGTGTCCACTCTATCAAAACCTTTTAAAATTTTAAAGACCTCTATTAAGTCACTCTTCAAGACAAAAGAGACCCAGCCTGGGTCCATCCTTTCTTGATATGTATAACCTTACAGTTCTGGAATAATCCTTGTAAATCTTTTCTGTACCCTTTCCAATGCTTCTATATCCTATTCATAATATGGTGCCCAGAGTTGCACACAGTACTCCATGAGTGGTCTAACCAAGGTTCAATATAAGTTTAACCTCTATTCTCTACTTTTCAGTTCTATTCACCTAGAATTAATACTAACACTTGTTTTGCTTTTTTATGGCCTTACTAACCTGCGTCGCTACTTTTAGTGATTTGTGTATTTGTACTCCCAGATCCCTTTGCTCCTCTACCCCACTTAGATTCTTATTTTCCCTCAAGTAATATGTGATCTCCTTATTTTTCTTACCAAAATGCAATATCTTTTTGCCTAACAAAATCTCGCAATTTCGGTTTTGAAATTTCCAATTGACCCAGCCTCAACAACTTTTTGAGAGAGAATTCCAATTTTTCATTATCCTTTGTGACATCACCCCTGAACAGCCTAGCTCTAATTTTGAAGTTGTGCTCCCTTGTTTTGGACTCCCCATCAAATTAAATAGTTTCTTTCTCTCCAACCTATCAATACCTTTAATCTTATTAAGCACGTTAATTAGATCGCCTCTTAACTTTCTATACTCAAGGGAATACAAGTCTATGCAGTCTGTCCTCATAATTTAACTCCAGTGAATCTACACGGCACCCTCTCCAAGGCCAATATATTGTTCTTGAGGTGTGGTGCCCAGAGCTGGATGCAGTGCTCTAAATGGCTTCTAAACAGAGCTTTATATAACTATAACATAATATGCATCTTAAACCTACTGGCAAGCATACTAGCTTGTTTCATAAGTTGCAAATGCTGAATAATCTTTATACAATCTCCAATATGAAGCTACAGGATCAGTTCACCAATCCCACACTCCCACCCAGGAGGCAGCATTGAAGATAGTGTGGGTCAGTGATAGAGACACAACACTGTAGCACCAATTCTCCGAGTCCCCTTCAAATGTGGCTCTTAGCTGGGTGGAGAGGATCGCCGAATTAACTCTTATCTTTCAGGTTTTAGATTTTCTTACTGCTCAATTACAGATATCAGACTAGAGAGAGGGAGCAAGAAAGAGAGAGAGAAGGAAGAAAGAACTAAAATCTAGGAGTATTACTTTGTATATTTACAAACATTTAAGCCAAAAGGCTTTACACCAAAGCCATGGTTTTTAAACCCACTGGATAAGTTCCCTTAAATCTCAGAGAATGGATGAATTCATAAACATTCTGAGCCCGGTAATGAAACAGTTTGAGCCAGCTCCATTTCTATAGAGAAGAGTTTGGCAAACTTTTTTAACTTGTTTAGAAATACACTACTCAAAAAACATAAAATATATCAAAATAAATCATCGTCACTTGCATATGTGCATCATTATGGCAAAAGCTTTGACTCTTCGTCCCCTCCCAGTTTACCAAACAGTTTTTCATGAATACAGTCTTTAAGTAAGTTATAAATACATACTTTGCCTAACAACTATGGTACAACAAAAACCACAATGGGTTCCACTGGGAATTTTTTAAAAAATACTGCTCGTAAACACGGCACCTTAACACACATGCGCCTCTGTCATCTGCACTATTTCCTTGAGCTCATTTACCGTATAAATATCACATTAAACTACCTATGATACTATGCCAATCACCATTGCTGGTCCATGCTGGCTCTCTTGTCCGGTCATGTCCCTGAGGTTTGCATTTGCAGCTGCAAGTACTATTTTACTGTGGGTCAAGCAGATGAAGCCAAAAACAACAGCAGTAGATACAGCGGTTTGGTTCAGGAAGCGCTTTCTTTTGCTTTGTACTTTTATTTAAATTTGTTTGCAATTTCTTAATGACCTTAATTGGCTCCAGATTTCCGAGTCACTAGACACACAGTTCCATCAGCAGAAGGAACTCCCTAAGCTTGACAGCTTCAATCTTAACCCTTTTCATCCAACCAGATCATTTAAGTAAGGCCTGGGAGTTAAAATAGCCAGGCCTGGCACTCCCCACACCTCTTCTGCCCCCTTCCCCCAATACAGGGCCACTCTCACCCCAAGTTAAAGTCAGTGTTTTCAAATTTATGTTTATTCCAGAGTACGCGGCCCAAAACGTCGAGGCCTGCCAGTTTTTCTAAGAACTCCTTTTTTCAAGGAAACAGCTGCCCTTTTCAAAACAAATTCTCATGGTGTAAAACCATAAAACCATCTTATACTACACCAGGTAGTTTAGAATCAGTTGCAGAGAAAATCTTCAAAATAATTTTAAGAAACCTAGTTGGGAATCCTTAGCAAATCACAGTTTGATTTTAAAAAAAAAGTAGGCAGTACAGATTCAAGAAAAGCAGGCCATGCTTTGCTAATTTGCTGAAAAATTTTCCAAGCTATTTCTACCACCTTGGAAGTAAATATACAGTCAGCAACTGACAAGGTTCCATATATGAGGTTAGTGGCTAAGGTAAAAGCATGGAATGTTGATAGCAAATGGTCTGGCAAGCAAGAAAGAGAGGGTGACAATAATGTAACAAAATAAAGCAGATGTATCTCAGACTGTTTAATTATGTCAGTCATCGCAGGTTGTTGATTAATTGTATGATTCACTTCAAGACACCTGATATTAAACAACTCACTCACTCTTGCCCACCCATGAGGGTTGCACAACAGATTTCAACAGTAGAGCTGTCCATCGTTTTTCTTTATTTCCAGTTTTACTTGACATGCTGAAGATCACATGAAAAGATCACAGCCACTATTAAAGGGCCAGTGCAGTGTGGGTGGCTGTAACCCAATGATATAGCAGCTGTATTGAAGGAAATGGGAGTGATTCATCATATGGTGGGCAGGATATCATTGCCTTGGGCAATGGGGAGCAGCTTCAAACCCAGCCTTCACGTTTCACCCACATACAATGCTATCTGTTTTTTATTAAATGGGTGAGCAATTAAGGAAGAAGATAAACAATCTCCTCATGATAAATGTGCGATGCCATAATTCTGGGTTAAAAATGAAGCTTATTACTGGAGAGGCAGGTGTGGTCTTCACAAATAGATCATTTGTACAACAACTTTGAAAATACATTCTTTAAAGCAGCAGAAATGCCATCCTTTTGATGTCAATGGATTCCTGTTACATCTTGTAAACCCCACAAGTGAACAGCCATTTTGACTTTCAGTACAATTCTCCAATCAGTATGCCATGCTATGACAGCACTCCATTTGCACTACAGTAATTAGAACACCATGGAAATATTGTGTTATACTAGAGGTAAAAAGCTTTAAATAGGAAAATTGAATTGTAGAGAGAGTTAAGATAACAAAAAAGGCACTTGGAGGAAAACGCAGAGTTAAAAATATAATTTTTAAAAATTAAGTCCATTATATCAAATAACAAGTAAAAATGTGAGAGAACAACTTTCCAAAAGTGGGTACCTTGTAAGGAAAACATAAAGTAAAGAAAAAAGAAACAAAGAAAGGACGTGCATTTATATAGCACCTTTCACAACCAATGAAGTACTTCTGAAGTGTAGTCATTGTTTAGTTTAGTTTAGAGATACAGCACTGAAACAGGCCCTTCGGCCCACCGAGTCTGTGCCGACCATCAACCACCCATTTATACTAATCCTACACTAATCCCATATTCCCACCACATCCCCACCTGTCCCTATATTTCCTTACCACCTACCTATACTAGGGGCAATTTATAATGGCCAATTAACCTATCAACCTGCAAGTCTTTGGCATGTGGGAGGAAACCAGAGCACCTGGAGGAAACCCACGCAGACACAGGGAGAACTTGCAAACTCCACACAGGCAGTACCCAGAATTGAACCCGGGTCGCTGGAGCTGTGAGGCTGCAGTGCTAACCACTGCGCCACTGTGCCGCCCGATCTGTTATAATGTAGAGAAATGCTGTAGCCAATTTGCACACAGCAAGAGCCCACAAACAGCAATAAGATAAATAACCAATTAAACTGTTTTTCTTAATGATGTTGGATGTGGAATAAATATTGGCCAGGACATTGGGAAAACTTCCCTTCTCATCTTTGAACAGTCCCATGGGATCATTTACATCCACCTGAGAGGGCAGACGAAGCCTTGATTTAACGTTGCATCCAAAAGACAGCACCTCTGACAGAGTGGCACTCCCTCAGTCCTACACCAGTCAACTGAAATGATGTGGTCAAGTCTCTGGAGTGTGGCTTGAACTCATAACCTTCCAACTCAGAGGTAAGTGTGCATTTTACTTCTACAATTCCCTTCAAAGAAAAATGGGTAAATCACAGTCTGTTGCAGAGGGAGAGCAACTGGTGGTTGCTGAACAGGAGCAGAAACCTGCTGGCTGGAAGCCCGGCTTGCCTCATTCCACAGTTCCTGGGGATTCTGACCTCCCTGGACCTGCACATAAAGGAGATTCCAGTCTGAGCTGGATTGTGCACATGAGTCACTCGTGTCTGTCCAAAATACCCTGCAAGGTCTGGCTAGGAGCAGTCTACGAGCTGTACCTGTGCAATTGTCTGGGAAAGGTTGTTTACACTGCAGTCTAACATGGGGCAGATAGTAACTCCAGGAGTTCCTGCAACAAAGCCTAGAGTGGTATAGGTCCAAAGACCAATGGGAATAAGTGTTCCTCCAGGCCCCACAAAGCAAGTTTTTGGACTGTTTCTGTCCAAGACATCCCACCCACCACCACCCCCCGACCCCCACTCTCACACCCACTTTCAACCCACCAAATCTCCCAAACCCACTCCTTGCAGCTTTGGTCACTGCCGATCTGGCAGTGTCTGGGCCATCTCAGGGGGAAATCAGGGGGAAAACTCTCTGCTGGTTAGTGTCATACATAGTGCAAAGGAAGATGGCTGTGGTTGTTGGAGGTCAATCATCTGAGCTCCAGGACATCACTGCAAGAGTTCACAGAATAATACAGTGCAGAAGAGGCCCTTCGGCTCATCGAGTCTGCACCGATGAATTAAAGACAACTGACCTGTCTACCTAATCCCATTTGCCAGCACTTGGCCCATAGCCTTGAATGTTATGATGTGCCAAGTGCTCATCCAGGTACTTTTTAAAGGATGTGAGGCAACCCGCCTCTACCACCTTCCCAGGCAGTGCATTCCAGACTGTCATCACCCTCTGGGTAAAAAAGTTCTTCCTCAAATCCCCCTTAAACCTCCTGCCCCTCACCTTAAACTTGTGTCCCCTCGTAACTGACCCTTCAACTAAGGGGAACAGCTGCTCCTTATCCACCCTGTCCATGCCCCTCATAATCTTGTACACCTCGATCAGGTCACCCCTCAGTCTAACCTGCTCCAGAGAAAACAACCCAAGCCTATCCAACCTCTCTTCATAGCTTAAATGTTCCATCCCAGGCAACATCCTGGTGAATCGCCTCTGCACCCCCTCCAGTGCAATTACATCCTTCCTATAATGTGGCAACCAGAATTGCACACAGTACTCCAGCTGTGGCCTTACCAAAGTTCTATACAACTCCAACATGACCTCCCTGCTTTTGTAATCTATGCCTCGATTGATAAAGGCAAGTATCAAATATGCCTTTTTCACCACCCTATTAACCTGCCCTTCTGCCTTCAGAGATCTATGGACAAACACGCCAAGGTCCCTTTGTTCCTCGGAACTTCCCAGTGTCAGGCCATTCATTGAATACTTCCGTGTCACATTACTCCTTCCAAGGTGTATCACCTCACACTTTTCAGGGTTAAATTCCATCGGCCACTTTTTTGCCCATTTGACCATCCCGTCTATATCTTCCTGTAACCCAAGACACTCAACCTCACCGTTAACCACTCTGCCAATCTTTGTGTCATCCGCAAACTTACTGATCCTACCCCCCCCCACGTAGTCAACTATGTCGTTTATATAAATGACAAACAATAGGGGACCCAGCACAGAACCCTGTGGTAGGCCACTGGACACAGGCTTCCAGTCACTAAAACAGCCATCACTCTCTGTCTCCTACAGCTAAGCCAATTTTGAATCCACCTTATCAAGTTACCCTGTATCTCAGATGCATTTGCTTTCTTGATAAGTCTCCCATGTGGGACCTTGTCAAAGGCTTTGCTGAAATCCATGTAAACTACATCAACTGCACTACCCTCATCTACACACATGATCACATGCTCAAAAAATTCAATCAAATTTGTTAGGCATGACCTCCCTCTGACAAAGCCATGCTGACTATTCCTAATCAAATTTTGCCTCTCCAAGTGGAGATAGATTCTCTCCTTCAGAATTTTCTCCAATAGTTTCCCTACCACTGACGTGAAACTCACTGGTCTGTAGTTCCCTGGCTTATCTCTACAGTCTTTCTTAAATAGTGGGACCACATTAGCTGTTCTCCAGTCCTCTGGCACCTCCCCTGTGGCCAGAGAGGAATTAAACATTTGGGTCAGAGCCCTTGTAATCTCCACCCTCGCCTCCCACAGCATCCTGGGACATAAATTGTCCGGACCTGGAGATTTGTCCACTTTTAAGCCTCCCAAAACCTCCAATACCTTGTCACTCCCTATGACAATTTGCTCAAGAACCTCACAGTCTCTCTCTCTGAGTTCCATATCTACATCCTCATTCTCTTGGGTGAAGACAAATGTGAAGTATTCGTTCAGCACCCTAACAATGTCCTCTGGCTCCACCCACAGATTTCTCCTTTGGTCCCTAATGGCTCCTACTCTTTCCCTGGTTATCCTCTTCCCATTGATATACTTATAGAATATCTTGTAATTTTCCCTAATTGCTCTCCTAATTGCTTTCTTAAGCTCCATCCTACACTTTCTGTACTCCACTAATGCTTCCGTTGATTTGCTCTCCTTGTATTTGCTAAAAGCCTCTCTTTTCCTTCTCATCGTACCCTGAATGTTTCTGGTCATCCATGGTTCTCTGGGCTTGTTGCTCCTACCTATTACCCTAGAGGGAACATGTTGGGCCTGTACCCTCCCCATTTCCTTTTTGAATGCCCCCCACTGCTCTTCTGTAGATTTCCCGACAAGTAATTCTTTCCAGTCTACCTTGGCCAGGTTCTGCCTTATTTTACTAAAATTCGCTCTCCCCCTATCCAAAACCTTTTGCTGCAACTTGTCTATTTCTTTCTCCATAACGAGCTTAAATTGTACCATGTTGTGGTTGCTATCACCAAAATGCTCCCTACCAACACATCAACCACCTGTCCGGCTTCATTCCCCAGAATTCGGTCCAGCACTGCACCCTCCCTTGTTGGATCCTCTAAATATTGAGTTAAAAAGTTCTTCTGTATATATTTTAAGAACTCCACTCCATCTAAACCCTTAACCTGATGACTATCCCAATTAATGTTGGGAAAGTTGAAATCACCTAATATAATTACCCTGTTATTATTTTTACACACCTCTGCGAATTGCGCACATATTTGCTCCTCAATTTCACACTGACCATCTGGGGGCCTATAATAAACACCTAGCAATGTGGCTGTCCCTTTTTATTCCTAAACTCTACCCATAAAGCTTCATTTGATGCCCCCTCCAAGATATCATCTCTCCTTACTGCAGTAACTGACTCCTTAACTAATATTGCAATGCCCCCTCCTCTTTTACCCCTTCCTCTGTCTTGCCTGAAGATTCTATATCCCGGGATATTGAGCTGTCAATCCTGCCCCTCCCTCAACCATGTCTCCGTGATGGCTATTATATCACAATTCCACGTGTTAATCCTTGCCCTTAACTCATCCATTTGACCTGTAATACTCCTGGCATTAAACTAGAGGCCATCCATCCTGGTCTTACTCCCTTGAAACTTACTTCCGCTGCATTCCCTCTGACTTGTTTGCTTTCCTGTGTTTAGCTGCGTCCCTATTCTGCTAGGAGTCTGCGTCCCCTCCCCCTGCTAAATTAGTTTAAATTCCTCCCAACAGCACTAGCAAACCCACCAGCAAGGATGTTAGTCTCCCTCTGGTTCAGATGTAGACCGTCCCGCTTGTACAGGTCCCACCTTCCCCAGAAACAGTCCCAGTGGTCCAGGAATCTAAAACCCTCCCTCCTGCACCAACTCATAAGCCACGCATTCATCTGTGCTATTCTCCTATTTCTATACTCACTAGCACGTGGCACTGGAAGTAATCCAGAGATTACAACCCGAGAGGTCCTGCTTTTTAGTCTACTGCCTAACTCCCTGAATTCTTGATGCAAGACCTCATCCCTCTTTCTACCTATGTCATTGGTACCAACATGTACCATGGCCTCTGCCTTATCACCCTCCCCTTCAGGATGCCCTGCAGCCGTTCAGTGACATCCCGGACTCTGGCACCAGGGAGGCAACACACCATCTTGGAGTCCCATTGACGGCCACAGTAGCGCCTATCTGTTCCCTGACTATAGAATCCCCTATTACTTTTGCTCTTCCTCTCTTTCCCCCTTCCTGTGTAGACAGGCTGCTTGTGGTGCCAGAAGCTTGGCTCTGTCCGCACTCCCTGGAGGAACCAGCCTCATCGCCTCCAAGCGGGACCCCAGGGGACTCCTGAACTACCTGCCTGTTTCTCTTGGACTGCCTGGTGGTCATCCATTCCCTTCCTTCCTCAAGTCCCTTCAGCTGCAGTGTGACCACCTCTCTAAACGTGCTATCCACGATGCTCTCAGACTCGCGGATGCTCCACAGTGTTTCCAGACGCCATTCCAGCTCTGAAACCTGAGCTTCCAGGAGCTTCAGCTGGACACACTTCCTGCACACATGCTGGTCCCGGGGACTGGAAATGTTCCCGGATTCCCACATGCAGCAAGAGGAGCAAAGCTTTAAGCTTTAAGCTCTCCTGCCATGACTAAACTTTTTAAATTTAAAACTTTAGAAGACTATTATTATTTAAAAAAATCAACTAAGTCTTGCTAAAACAATGACATACAATTCAATCCAGTTTGAAAAATTCCCACCAGGACTTACTCACCAGTCAGCTGTGCTCTTTGGAAACTCTCGGCTCCCCTCACGCTCTTTGAGGACAGGTAGGAAATGAAAGGAGCTCCTCGCTCCCTCCTCACTGAACTCCCTCAGTCACAAAACTCCCACTTTAGCACTCTAATGCAGCCCCAAGAGAGCAGTCCAGTGCAAATGAAGTCAGCACTGTAAGATGGCCCACTTTTCTACTGTCTGACTAGCCCCTGAAAACTGGTTTAAGCCAGTTATCTAATTAACAAGCTGCAGCTGTAAGCAGAGCCTGAGTGAACTCTGTTTAAAGCTGGTCTAAAACTCACCTTCTCCAACCAAACAGCAACTGTTAAGTTAATTTGCTAAATAAAAGAAAGACTAGATTTTAGATAAAATTAACCCTTAATTACCCTCAGTCACAAAACTCCCACTTTAGCACTCTAATGCAGCCCCAAGTCAGCACTCCAGTGCATCTGATCTTCAAAGGCCAGAGCCAGCATGCTCCCTTTTGATGTCCATGTTTCTCATTCAGCTTTTCATCTGCAAACAGAAGCAAACAAGAGTCGTCAGATAATTTGTATCCATTAGCACCTCTAAAGTCAAAAGAAAAGAATTCAAGGCCAATTGCTTTATTCACACAAAAAGTCTTGTATGCTGTCAATTATTTCAAAGTCCCCAAGGAAGTGATTGTCAAGACAGAATTAATGTATTATAGCAGGATTGTGGAAAACTAGCACCTGCTTGGGTGATGACAACATGTGCGCCACAGGCAAAAAAAACCCTAGATGCTGAGGAAAGAGTTAAAGCATCCTAAATTTCAGTATGTTCTGTTGCTGGTACCTTGTGCTGGGGACAGAGATTATGGTGACCCATAATCCAAGCTACTGGTGTCATCTAACTTGCTATTAGACATGCAGAACTGTCTGTGACCAGCGAGAGCACCTACAGAGGCCTAAGAGATACCAGAACCACAGAACAGAAGAGCAGCTGTCACATCCATTGGCACTGGCAAGGTTGTTCTTACTGCAGAATCTAATAAAGCTCTCAGTTTCCGACAGAGGTTGTGAACTGTTTGCCAGGACAACAAAAATCGCTGGTGACATTTGATCTTGGTCTGGTTGAGAACATGCAAATAGACTAGTTGTACATACACAAAGATGAGGATATGTTGCTCTTTTTTTCATGCCATGACTCTGTATCTCATTAAATAAATAAATAAATAAAGCCTTTCAGCTTTTTTTATGCCATTCAGCACCACATTATGTCTGTTTTTACATTGCCCATAATTAAGATCCAGTTGAATCCATTAATATCTCAAATGTATTGTGCGTGTCTCTGAAGAGATTGATTGCATAGATTTGTAAAGTTGCTAATAATGTTCCTAATTGATATGCTTATGAGGCATAGAATTGGGCATGATCAGTAATTTTGTCAATGGGAAAGACTGAGATGCATATAAATACATGTGAAAAGTAATAATGGCATTAATAATAAATCTGTGCACCAGTGGGTTGCTGCCCCTTGCTAGTCACATAGGGGTGGACACTTCCTCTGCCTGCCACCATCATGATGTTGCACTTGGAGGTGAAATTGGTGGCATGTTGGTCTGTTTCAGAAGCCCCACCAGTCCCACCCAGTGTACAGGATGCAGGCATGCGTATACTACAATTGGATCCACTGTATCTTTTCCCACAGTCAATAGATTTCAGGTATGCAACATCAATGGAGCAGCTAGCAGAAATGTATTTTCTCTTGGGACACCTTAGTGAGAGCCTCCAACACTGTCCCACACCCATACCCCTACCCATCATCATCCTCCTGCTGGAGCAGCAAGCTGCCACTCTGAAACTTCAATGCCCCCACAGGACAGGTAGCACCATAAATGGCAAGGCCACTTGGCCCTTTAAGGCAAATTATTCTTCCTCCCTGGAATTTGAAATGGGATCATTGCCACGCAGATCGGTTGGCGGGAGTCCCACCCCGCATACCTCTGATGGTGCCAATGCCGAGCCAGAATTTCTGCACTCTGAATTAGATTGCACGAAAGGATCTCATGCTGTCAGCTGTAGAATCCAAGAATCAGCAAATTTAAAAACATGGATTGAGGCCTTTAGCCCAACTGTCCATAGTTATACTTACAGAGTCATATCATCCCGGATTCCAGTACCCATGAAGTCTCATACTTCAGGCCAAACAAGGCCGGAAACTCCTGCTGATTGCCATCTATCACCCGTTCCCTCAACTAATTCTCCATGTTGAACATAACTTGGAGGAAGCACTGAGGGAAGCAAAGGCGCAGAATGTACTCTCGGTGAAGGACTTCATTATTCACCCTACAAACAGTGACAAAGCTAACCACATTCTGATAGACAGAGCTGCCAGACTGCACCTGTATTATGTATTAAGGAGCAGACACAAGGGAGTAATATACTAAACCTCGGCCTTACTAACTTACCTGTGGCAAACACGTCTGCTCACATCAGCATTGGGAGGAGTGAACACTGCACAGTCCTTGTGAGGACAAAGTTAGGTCTCTACTGGGAGGATAGTCTCCATTGTGTACTGTGGCATTACTACCACAGTTAAGTGGAACAGACCAAGAAAAGATCCAGTATCCCAAATCTGGGTATTCATAAGACATAATGGACCATCGGTAGCGACAGAATTTTACATCATTACAATCTGAAACCTTATGGCCTGGCACACCCCTTAACCCTCCATCACTATCAAGCCAGTAGATCAATTTTGATTTAATGACCGCCTATATGTTTATGCAGTGAATGGTTAGGTTCTGGAATGCACTCTCCTGAGAGTGTGGTGGAGACAGATTAAATCATGGCTTTCAAAAGAGAATTGGATTAACACCTGAAGAGAAAAATCTTTGCAGGGTTACGGGGAATAGGTAGGGAGTGGGACCAGCTGATTTGCTCTTGCAGAGCGCCAGCACGGACATGATGGGCCAAATGGCTTCCTTCTGACCATTCTATAATTCTATGATTCTATCCATCATAAAGTCAGGAGTAGGACAGTTCATTGATGATTCAATACTGTGCAAATCCATTCACAGCTGCTCTGATAATGAAGCATCCCCTGCCAGCCTACAGCAGGACCTGATCCTCATCTAGGTTTGATCTGACAAGGGGCAGGTAACATTCATGCCACATAAGTGCCAGGCAACGACCATCTCCAGCAAGAAAAAGCCCAATGTCCGTCTCTGACTTTCATTGTCACCTTTTAACTGAGTCTCTCATTGTCAACGCCTTGAAGGTCACCACTGACCAGAAGCTTAACTGCACCAGCCATAATAACAGCAGGACAGAGACTGGGCACATTGTGATGAGTGGACTTCATCTGAATTCCTCAAAGCATTTCCAGTATCTACAAAGCTCAAGTCAGGAGTGTGACAGACCATTAACTACTTGCCTGAATGGTTGCAGCCACAACAGCACTCAAGAAACTTGACATCATTCAAGACAGAGCAATTCACTTGATCAGTATCCCTCTGACCAGACTCAATATTTCATCACCGGTGCACTGTGCCTGCAATATGAATGATCTGAGGAAGCATTGCACCAAATAGCCAGGCTAACATCAATTGCATCTCCCTGCCCTGCAATGTCTACCACTAGAAGGAAGTGCATCACCTCCAAATTATCCTTCAAGTCACTCACCATCCTGACTAGTTCATATATTGCCTTTTCCTTCATTGTTGCTGGGTCAGTATTCCGGAATTCCCTAACACTACTGCAGGAACACCATCACTGCAAGAACTGCGGCTATTCAAAAATTCCCACAACCATCTTGTCAGTGTAAGTTCACATCTCCAGGAAAAATTAAACCATATATTGCCTCTAGTTACTGACTCACTGACCAGTGGAAAACAATTTTCCCTAATCTCCTTGTCAAAATTCTTCATTATTTTACACACCTTCTTGAGATCTCCTTTTAACCTTTTCTGCTCTAATGAAAAGGGACCCTTTTATTTTAATTGTTCTAACATGTGCAGCTATGCTGTTTTGTTAAATCATAAAGCTGCAACATCCTTTAATTACACTAAGCCTAGACTACATTATGTGATTATAGCCTATAAGCGGTAACAGTTGAACCAGGCCAGACATTCCTTGATATCTTTTGGTTTAACTGATACCTGCATCGAATTTAGTTCTGCATTTTTAAGAATCATAGCAACAGAAGCTCTACAGGGTGCAAGAATAGTGTTGCTCAGAAATGTATTAGATAATCTCTCTTTTCTTACCTTTTAATCTTAGCCAAAATAGTGTTTGTTGCAGCCTCCTCCCCCTCCCCCTCTCCCTCCCCACCTCCATTAGAAAAGATCATCTAGCATTAAGAAAGAACAGCCAAATTTGAGGAAATATTTGAAATTATATTTATCCCTGAAGCAAACATGAAGGTTAATTCACAGGACTTATTTCCTCCTTTATGCCCAGGTAAAGCTATTTCTTCATGTCTTCCAATATGTTAAGCTGTCGGTATCCAGCAATAATTTAACAGCTGATACTCCGAAATTTAGCAGAAAATGGCATAACAAGAAGCAGAAATACTCTTTGCAATTCTAATTTATATTTTCAATACGTTGTCCATTTATCTGAGACAACTATAGGCTTTATTGGATCAAACATCCCACAACTCAAGCCAAATGTGAACAACCTTCACAACTTAAAAGACATACTGGCTAGAGGTAATTTTTACTCAATCATAGATCACTGCTCTATGTCTCTCTGCTTTTTTTATTGTTCTCATCTGTTGATCTTTTTCTTCTATTTCCTCCAGGCAAACAGTGATCAAAATAAAACATATCAATCAAAATAATAATAATAAAAGGATTGTTCATATCTGTATGATTACTTGAAAGTTCAATGGAGCCTGAAGGCAGCATTATTTTAAAATCTATTAACACAAACCTGACTTTCAATAAATCAGTTTTTAAAAAGAATGTGGCTACTTTGAAACAGTAGCAGTGATAGCAAATATCAGTGCAATGCTAGTTCCAATTCATAATGAGAAAGGACTTAGAGTAAACATTTTTTCTGTAATTAATGATTGTACATTTCAATCACATTCCTGCAGGTTTTTCGTTAATTACAAAGAAAAACATGCAGTCCCCAAAAAATGGGAGCTTTACCTCCTTCAACCATTTCAGGCAATTAAATAATTGTATTTAGTTCGAAAGAGTTTTCAGAAAGAAAAGGATATTTTTTTGGAAATAACATTAATCCTTTAGTTTTAGAGATACAGCACTGAAACAGGCCCTTCGGCCCACCAAGTCTGTGCCGACCATCAACCACCCATTTATACTAATCCTACACTAATTCCATATTCCTACCACATCCCCACCTGTTCCCTACATTTTCCCTACCACCTACCTATACTAGGGGCAATTGCTAATGGCTAATTTACCCATCAACCTGCAAGTCTTTGGCATGTGGGAGGAAACCGGAGCACCCGGAGGAAACCCGCACAGACACAGGGAGAACTTACAAACTCCACACAGGCAGTACCCGGAATTGAACCCGGGTCGCTGGAGCTGTGAGGCTGCGGTGCTAACCACTGCGCCACTGTGCCGCTTCTTTGGGAAGTTAGAGGACCCAGAGGATGGGTTAAACAGGTCTTTCTTGGTCGAGGCTCAGCAAGGCGAGAGGGTAATAGGAGGATGAACATCCATGAACGAGAAGGGAGAGCTGCAAACAAAGGGGGCCATCCTCAGAATAAAAAGGAAGGAGCTGAGAACAGGAGTGACATCCAAAAGCCTGTATGTTTCCATTGTAAGTTGACATATCACCTTCGAGCTCACTAATGGAAGTTATAGGGAAAACCCATAAGTTTAGTCAGGAAACACCAGACCAGTGCAGAAAAAGGGGCCCTGATGGAAAGCACAGCAGACCAGGCTGTGGCTTTAACTGCGACAGTAAAACCCAGTAATCCTACTGCTGAGTGTGCAAGAAAACTTAAAATCCCTGAGAGTTACCAGAATTTTGTATCCAGAGGAAAAGTGACCCCATAACCCTCGAGTGAGGCGAGTAAGCCCATAGTCACACGTAGGGACACAGGGGTAACCCGATCCCTTCTTCTGGGCAAAGGCATGACCTTTCCCCCAGAGTGCACTGAATGCTCGAGTGCCAGTAAATGGTATCGGAGGAAAGTATATGCCCATACCTTTATACCAGGTGCACCTTGAGTGCAAATATATTGTTTACCACTCTAATAAATGCTATTAATGTTTAACTGGAGTGACATACAGTGTGATTAACATAAGTTCGAAACTAATTTCTCTGATAAAATGACTCTTTTTCATTCCAGTTATAACACGATAACTTTTCAAATGTCAGTGTGCTGGCTTCCACGTCAGAATAAGTGTGGCAGGTTTCTGGGTCGGCCCAGTTGGCTGCTTTTAGTGGGTTGGTGCAGGTCTTTTTTGGAGCCAGAGACATGTAATTCAATCGGGCATAGAATAAATGGCCCTAAATCTCGACCAATGAGAGTAGATTTTGCGAGACCAAGCAGCACTGTGTTGGGGCCTTGCACTCAGTCAGCGTATAGTGGAAAATCCACCACATGGGGCCCACAATTTTCTAATATGCATTGGCTACTTGCAACTTGCACGGTGTCTGACAAAGTATATCCTATAACAGAACATACTGGAGCATTGAACCAACATTTCTACATTCCATAGGTATTTCTACCGCCCCCAGTCTTTTAATCCTGTCTTCTTTCCAAACCACATCCTCGTCTCCTCACAATTCTTCATTACCATACTATTTCCCTTTGCATTGGAGGGAAAACAGGGCACATCATTATCGATCCATTATTGCTGAAAACAGAGACATTTTGTCAATGCTTTTCATCTTGCACTCATTAGGACAATTCGCAAGAATACCAATGTAAGGGAAATGAACAAATTTTACATTGGTATTCTTGCGAGTTGTCCTGATGAGTTCAAGATGAAAAGCTTAGACAAAATGTCTCTGTTTTCAGCAATACTCAAGTTCTATAGTACTAAACGACTAATTGATCCATTAATTAGAACATTACAATTGACCTTCCTTGGTAGAATGTAGGGAAAGAAGGATGAAGCTGGGACACTTTTACCAAGGGACAGGCAAGCTCATTTGCTTCTTATGGAGGGTTTCACTTAGTGGCCAGCTGACAATATAAAATGTAATTCAGGTGTATGCATCGGGCACTTCTACCGTTGCGTTTATCTTTGTGTTAGTAATCATATCTGCCAATCAACAAACAGATGTTCCTCTTTGTTTAGTGATACTGTATTCCCACATCATTGAAGTCCTTAGAGATCTTTTTTCACATCTTGTACATTACCTTTCATATCGACTTTGGTGTTTCCCCAGTGTGCCTCTTGACTGCTAATTCATTTTACTTATAATGCACATGGTTAAAAATGTGGATTTATAACTTAATAAATGATAGGGCTATTTTTTAATTGCAAGAAGTGTTCCAGCCTCTAACATATGAAAGCTATAGCTCAATCTGCCTAGCATAAAGCACACAATTTTGGTTTGTAAGATGTTTTGAAACATGAGGAAAGACTTTAGTAAAACACATTTCCCACAAACCGTGGGTGGATGACCTTGTCAGCATTGATACAATTCAGAGCGTACTGTGAAATAAGAGAAAGTAAATGCAATGTTTATATCCACTATCTCCACTGAAAAACAGAAAACATGCTGACAACTGCAAAAAGCTTGGTTCCTTTCTATGATTGGTTTGAACTTTGTGAGAATGAGAAATATGTTTTAACATGTTCAAACTGTAGGGTAAACCTTGGCGAGACCTAAGAAGCACTAGTGCTAACAATTTAGAGCTCCTTTTAATCTTAAATATAAATAACATTTTAAAATATACCTTCAATTAATCCATCTATATACCACCAGCATTTTTCAATCTGTCACACTTTGGCTTCAATCCAACATTGGCCAACTTATTCAGTGCTACAGCCTGGATTTCAGTTGCTGGTGGGAGTCGTACAGGTGGGTGCTGAGGTGGACTGAAAGCCATCCAGACTTTCACGGCATGGGGCTCCGGAGACTTTACCTCCCGAGATTTATTTGCATGGGCCACATCAGTCTATCACGTGAACCTAGAGGGAAGGTGGAAGGAAGCCGCTGTCAGGGACCTGAACAAGTGTTCCCTGGCAGTCAGGTAAGTGATCAGGAGGGCTGGGGTCAGGGGCATTGCTATTGGGGGAGGGGGACTGAAACCCAGGCCAGGGGAGGCCCAAGGTTTACTTGTGGGTCCCAAAGGAACAGTTCTGTTCCTCTGGCCCACGAGGAAACAAAACAAATTACTGCCTTTTCTGGACCTCATCTGACCCCAAATCCATTGCCACCAGGTTTTTAATTGGTAGATGTGACGCTGGTTAGGAATGCCATGACAATAAAATGGCACCATGGCCTAAGTCTATGACCCCAATTTAAATATATTGTCAGGCAAACCCCCCCCCCGCCACCTGCCACGACTGAGGCACACATTATTTCGCCACATGAACAAAAAGTTAAAATTGCAAGCCCTGACTGGAAAGATATTTGCATAGTACCAGACAATGTTTAAACAATGGGGACCCAGCAGTTGCTTCCCCAATACATAGAAGTGGTCAGACCAGTTTTAGTCACATTACTAACAGGCTGTTGCAGAGAATTGGAACTTCCAACAAATGTTTTTGAACTCAGAACACCATGTGCTCTTGGACTGAGAACATCTCCTCTCCTGTCTGCCTGCCTTCATCTCTTCCCACGGAACTGAGTCTCGTGAAAACACGTGAAACTCAAAGAGAGAAAGGGTTCCTATGTGAACAAGGTTTTAAGAAGATTACTGGGCCCCAACGAAATGCAAGGCCATATCTTCAATCAAGGACTACAGTGAACTCGAGAAACAGTAACAAGATATTGCCTCAAACTGTTCTACTTATCTTTTCTTCTGCTCTTTTCTGTCACTAACTGCATTGTGTATGCATGCTAGCATGGGCACGTTGTATATCTGTAGGAGTGAACTGTATTAGAAATTAAGTTTAAGGTTTAATAAATTTCATCTTTCTTCTTTAAACCAGAGAAAGCCTGTTTGTGCTCATTTATTTGCCTTATAATTGGAAAGTTGTGAACAAGGATTCAGAAAGGGGGAACTCAAAACACAATGTGTTAAAAATTAAACCCTGTTACAATAAGACCAGGTAAAGATAGTAACAGACCCCTAGACACCTTTCGCACCTGGTTGTAACAATATTCTTGAGGCTCCTGTCTGTCTGCAGCTGGCCCCACAGCCACCTCCTCTCTCTCTCTTTCCCGATCTCTCGCTTCTCTCGAATGGTGTCAGAATAACCATATTCGAGTTAGGAGTTACGTTGGAAGTTTTGAACACCCCCACCACACAGGCATAGCCCTGCTGGATGCCAAGGGCTGATGGACAACTCTGGAATTCCGCATTGTTAAAGGCACACATGAAGCCACATTTTCCTCATTGACATTCTATTATAATAAGCTCGCCCATCTGAATTTTTCTGTCATTCAGTATTGAGCATCAATTTCATGCAGTTACATCGAAAAGACTGAAGCCATCGCTTTCAGTCCCAGTTCCAAATTTTTTACTCCTGCCACCGATTCCATCCCCCCTTCCTGGCACTGTCTCAGTCTTAACCAAATTGTTCATAATCGTGGCATCCTATTCAGCCCTAAGTGGAGCTTCTGACCCCAGGGAATCAGGGCTAAAGTGCCAACAGGCTATTGGTCAAGGCTGATCCTGAGCTCACCAATGCAAACCATGCCAGATGCCATCTTAGTAAAGTGGTTAGCAGGCATCTGCTAGAAGTATGTGAGCAGGGAGATCATTACATCAATCAGCGTACAATGCTGATTTGATGCAATCACTGCCATTTTGGTACTCAATGCTCCAGCTGATGACCTCTCTTAACCTCACACAACTGGTGAGGAAGGAGCCCTTGCCAGTGCTATTTAAAGGGATCATCAACTACTTACTGGTCAGTTGCTGGTTGATTTCTTCTGGCTGATGGTATGATTCTACAAGTGTTTGGTGCTTTCCATAGTTATTTCAAGTTTTAAAAGTCTACAGGGAGCGGTGTGGCAGGTGCTTAAGTACTTTTAGCTGACTTCAAAACTTCTGCACAAGCCAGTTGCTCCCAGACACTAGTAGGCCTTCCTCTTGGAATCAAGCATGACTGGGAAAATGAGCAGAATCCTTGCACAGCAGGCCAAGCTGCTAAAAGGGGGATGAAGAAGAGAGGGACAAAGATGTAAGGAGGCTGCAGCCTAGAGAGCACCTTTCCCCCTGAGTTGTATGTGAAGAACTAATTCAAGTGCGATACCAGTAAATGCAACCCCAATTCCTCATTCACCAACAGTCCCACACTCCTTACCTTCCCTTTGTCACTGACCATCATATCATCCTGTTGGCCCCGCTGCAAAGATATAAACCAACACAAAATACATATTCAAAATTAAATTTATAAATTAAATCATGTCATATTGTGTATTCGCTCAGCAGATCTGGCAGCATCTGTGGAGAGAGAAACAGCATTAAGGTTTCTATCTCCTTCTGTCCACAGAGTCTGCCAGGCCTGTTGAGTGTTTCCAGCATTTTCTGTTTTTATTTCAGATTTCCAGCATCCGCAGTATTTTGATTTTTTTACCCTTACATTTTCCCTTAGTACCTTTGCCTGTCCTAGCATTCCATTGCAGTGCTACCCCAGTGGCTGCAGCATGGGTAGTGGAAGGCTGCTGACTCTCGGTGGAGGAGACCGCAGCTGGCCATGGAGGGCAACCTCAAGCAGCTCTGGGCCCAACAGACCCGGTTTCAGTCTGTGCCATCTCCGCTTGGGCAGCAGCAGTCTAGCTGACAGGCAACAGCAAGGGCAACGCCAGAGTGGCAGGGGTGGGAGGATGAATGCTGTCACTCTGAGAGAGTAGGTTCGTGCTCCATGGAGCCTTCCCACTCCCCCAGGGCGGCGCCTCAGCAATCATTGTGATCTATTGGAGAACAGATTGCTGGACAGCCTGAAAGCCACTTCGAACACTAATAGCCACAACCATGTTGGCAGCAGTCTCAGTCTACATGGCAGCAAGCTGAGATTGTATATCAGCAGGCTAAGCTTCCAATGCTACACCCAAACTTTTGCTGAAAGCTGCTTGTGCTTTCAGACGTTGCATCATGCTTGGTTCTACAAATGTGCTAATGGTGTTGGCCACCACTTCCATGTGGCGAAAGTATGGGCTCCAAATTCTGCACAAAGCCCTGTGTAAAGTTCATGCCAGACTCCTCCATGCTCCTTGACATTGAACACAGGCTTTCTGACAGGCTTCCCAATGCACCAAGCATTTTGTTGTGTACACCGATCAGCCTTCTTCTGTAGCCAAGACCATCAAAGTCCTCATGAATCCTCTGCGGCAGAACTGGCGTGCAACCTCACCCTCTGGGGAGCTGGCATCTGAGCTATCTCCAGCCCTGGCTGCAGCACACTTGTGTCTGGTGTCTTATGACGTTCAAGACCCGCCTCTAATCTGTGGTCTAAGATATACGCAGTGTCAGTATCTGAGCTGGTGGCTGTGAGTGTGAAATCCAGTGACTGTGTGTCTTCATCATCACTATCTTCTTGGTGATCGTCTACTTCCTGAGAAGTTGCAGTCCCTGGGGATCTGAAAGGAAAAAGGGATAAGTGGTAAGGGTAGAGCAGCAAGTAAGAAGCACATGCTTACACTTTCCACTGCTTGTAATTCAGAAAAGATTGTGGGATGAGAGGGGGAAGTGAGAAGGAGGATTAGGTATGAGGATATCGCCATCTTCAATGGATTCTGCTCCACCCCAGCAATGCCTGTTCTGAGAATGGCCAGCAGCATCTCCTCAATGAGAGATAGAACACGTAGGAGCATCTCTTCTCCCTCCAGTTAACACCTGCTGCCTCCAGTTGTGCACCACCTTCTGTGTGAGAGAGAGGCCAGTGTTAATGTGTGTCCTGCAATATGTTTGGGTGATGTGGCTGTCACGGTTAAATAGCTGGAAGTGTTTGCAAGCTGTGAGATGTGGGCATCAGGCTTGCAACCATGCTCAATGTGGGAGGATGAGGTGAAGCATATGCATGTTAGGTATGAGTCCTGATGGATGAAGATTGTTGGTAGGTGAGTGATGTGAATTGAGCAGTGGCTGCAGCTAGTGCTGGACTTGGTGGGATATTGTATTTGAAGGTGCATTCATTCACTGACCTTGAGCACTCATGTGAGGTCAATGAACTTCTTGCGGCACTCCACAGCTACCTGCTCCCACTGCCTTCTCATTGTGTGTCTGGAAGGCCTCCTTCCCCCCTCCGGATATGGGGCATCGCTCCTCCTTTTCAGCTGCTCCAACAAGACCTCCAGTATATCATCCAAAAACCTTGGTACACATACTCTCCCATGGTCAGCTATTGTTGAACATTACACAGCATACTATTCCCAATGATCTCAGCACCTCCAGCAGCCACAATGACCTTCCCTTTGAGTGGTGCAGTCTGGGTTTAAGCAATGCAAACTATCTTTAAGTAGTGCTAGCAAGTAATGATATTGGGCTCGCTGAAAGCAGAAATCATTATAATGAACAGGAAGTACGCGGTTGGAGTGCTGCCTGCATTACCCTGAATGGGCGCAGGGTAATCCCTCATCATGATCCTAGCACTTGTTTTCAGGGGGCTACCCAATTTAGTACCCCCCCCCCCCCATCACATCTTTATTCTAATCGCAGCCTCCATTTATATTGTGCCTTTAACAAAAAAAAAATTCCAAAGAGCTTCACATAGATGAATAGAAAATGGATGCCAAGCCAGGAAAGGAGAGATTAAGAGGGATGACTCATAGTTTAGTCAAACAGATGAGGTTTGGGGAGTTTTTAATAGAGGATAGTGGAGTGGAGAAATGCAGAAGCTTAGGGAGGGATCTAGAAAATAGAAGCCAGGGAGCTGAAGGCTATGCTGCCAAGAGTATTAGGGTGGAATGGCAGGGGATGGGGAATGTGGGGTCTGAAATGTACGTGAAGAAAGGAAAGGTCATTATATTGGTAACACCAGATAGGATGTTAATTGAACCTTTGAGAACAGTTTTATTGAATTGCCACAATTTAGTAAGAATGCTAAGTGTACTTTCCATGCCCCATATTGACCAACATTTTAGCTTCACCTGCAGTGTTGGCCAGTGTAGGACGTTAAACATATCTGGCTCAGAGGAAGGGGTACTTTGAATCATGACATAACTTTGCTACAACAAAAATACAAAACATATTTAAAATGAGCACAAATCCTCTGAGAATGACCCTTTTCTATAAAGTTCACTAATTATTCATTGCAAAGAAATTGTTTCGCGTTGCTGGCCTCTGAGGTAATTTATCACTTCTTTATTAATTAACTTTAAAAAATGCAATATATCTTAGTGATGATGCAATGGGACAGTGTGTTGGGGAACCAGCATGCACTGCCACAGAGTGCTGGGCAGTGGCTTCTATCTGCCACTGATCCGAGTGCCAGTGTCACCTCTACCACTGTTGGAAGTTTTTCCACAGTGGGGGAGGGAAGATTGGAGAAACAAGTCATGACCAGGCTGCTCTTACACATCTCATTTCTGACACTAGAATTGGCAGAGACTTGGAACCGTTCAGGGGTGATGTCAGGAAGCACTTCTTCACACAAAGGGCATTGAAAATCTGGAACTCTCTCCTCCAACATGTTGTTGAGGCTAGGGTCAATAGAAAATGTCAAAACTGAGACTGACAGATTTTTGTTAAGCAAGGGTGTTGAGTTATGGAACCAAGGCGAGTCGATGGAGTTAAAGTACAGATCAGCCATGATCTAATTGAATGGCAGAACAAGCTTGAGGAGCTGAATGGCCTACCCCTACTCCTACTAAGCCATCCTCTGCCATCTTGGCAGTGTGGTCTGGATATAAAGCAAAGATAAAAGGAAGGGAAATAGAAAGAATAAGTGCCGTCAATATAAACCATCTTAGCATCATTTTTTCCCCCTTTGTAGTCTGTCAGTGTGGATTACTGTCTTACTTCTGAATGGGAGACCAGGCATGTGGCTGTGGACCACGGCTTCTGTTAACGTTGCTGTGTGGCCAGCAGGGTTGGGGAGGGGGAGCTGAGCTCGAGCTGAAAGCTGTGCTGATTTTTTTTTACACTCCATTGACTAAGTGCCTTACCTCAGCACTGCGCTGCATCCAATGACTGAGCTGAGTTCATTAACTCTCTGTATCGGGTAAGCTAAAGTGCAAATGTCAGATGAGGGTGGGATTTGTATCCAGATTTGCTAGAATGCGGCACAGTGCAGCGTCTCAATGCACCACCAAACCTCCTCCATTTATCATCTTTAATACTCTGAAGGTTCCTCAAACATTCTTTGTCATTTTTTTAATAATGTGTTACAGATACGTATCCAAATGCTCTAGTGTATAGCTAACATTTTGTGCACCAGATTAATGATCTTGGATAAATGTAAAAAAAAGATTTAATGTCAAAAATTAGTTCATGGCTTTACTAGATCCAGTATTGATCAACATTCTTGTAACAAACCATGTTTTTGCATCTCAGTTTATAATTGTGTTTATCCCTAGTGAAGGTACAAGGGAGAAACACAATGGCAGGCTGATGTGGAGATATCACTAATGGGCTCTCTAGACATTATGGTTCTCTGGTAGCTTGATTGAATGTTGCAATCCCTTTTTCTAGAGTACACAAACTCCGTGGGACCTGCAGCACTGATTCCACAGACTCAGATTCCACATTCCTTCCTGCCCTGCCATGGCCCAGATTTCAAGCATTCTTTTGCTGTTGGTATTATGCCTACCTATTATATCTGTTTGTTAAGTGTGCTCCAGCTTTCGCATGCATTCCATTTAGTGTCTATCAAATCAAGCAGAGGCTTTAAAGTAGGATTTAATCGCAAAATCAGTGAAGTCAAGATTAAAATGATCCTACTTATTCCAAGAATTATCAAATATGCTGTTGTTTTAACATTGTAGAAACTTGACGAGCCTGACTGAAGTTAGTTTTGCGATGGAGCATGTTAATAGTGTTGGCCCCAGAAGCAGGGAACTTCAGCAGATGCAGGGAACTTCAGCAGATGCAGACGCAGTGTTTTTCTTCTTCATGGGTGGTTTTTTTTCCGGGGTGACTAAACTATTGTAGATACTGTAAATACTGCAGAACTTTTAACCACATCACACCTCTGGATTTAATTTTTGGCATTTGAATAATGGTTGTAAGTGCCTGCATATAGAATCTGCACTCAGTTTAGGCAAGAATGTCACTGTTGTGGATTTCACAGACATTCCCACTTATCATAATCATGCATTGTCTTTATTCAGATTCCAACATAATCCTCAAGGTCACATGAAAGAGCTATTAATCATTATATCAGCCCTCAAAAAAATGTGGGAGGTATGTATTGTTTGAGAATTGTAACCCTTTCCTTCCTGAATAAAGAGGAACTTCATAAAGCTGGTGGAACAAGTAGGAATTCAGTGAGGGTTCATATTCTCTAGTGTAAACTTGTGTTTACTTATTTAGAAAAAGGTAGATAGAGAAATGAGAAGGAAAACTTTTTGTTTCTCCAGTTTTTATCGTATCTCCCCTCGTGCCCGCTGTGAGCACATCTTGTCCACCTCCTGCTCCCCCGATCCTATTCCCACTAAGCTGCTGACCAACAAACTTCCCTTCCTGGCTCCCATGTTAGATGATATTATTAATGGTTCTCTCTCCTCAGGACCTCTCCCCTTCAAATCTACCATCTCAAAAACCAACCTTTAACAGCTTTGTCCTTGCAAAATAGAGCCCCATCTGCGACCTCCAAAGTCCTTGAACAAGTTGGGCTGAATTTTCACCTCAATATGGGGGCGAGAATCGAGGCGAGCAGGCGCGTAATTTCACACTGCCAGCCAGTTTGCTGGAAACATCCCGCAGCCCCCACCCCCCCCACACCCATTTTCCCAGATGTTGTTTGGCGGCAGGAGAGCTACCCACCCGCAAGCAGCAGGTAGCCAATTAAGGCAAGTAAAAGGCCAATTATCAGAGGCTGACCACCACACCGCCCACCGTCACCCACAGCGACGAGAACAAGCCAGTTGCCTGGAGATGGTCTCCCAGTGGCAGACCAGGGGTCCAGTGCTCCAGGCCGGTTTTGAGGCCCTCTCCACCCACCTGGACAAGCTGCAGTTCCCCCTCCACAAAGGTGGTCTGGCAGCTGAGGCCGTTTTTTAAATTCAAAAGTCTTAAAAGTTGCTGAAAGAGCACCTTAAGATGGAGGCGCCCTCTCTCTCCCTCACATGCAACAGCAGGTTGCAGCTTCTTCCTTGCGGGAGGGTCTCCTATTGGCCCTCCAGCTTCAAGAACCCGCCTGCCGTCCTTAATTGGATGGTGAGCGCACCGCTGACCACTATTGGCTAATTCAGGGAAAATCACTGCAGGGTGACCACTTCCTACACACGGTGGGGTCAGTAACTCCATTTGATCCCAACATTTGGATCCCGACCCAAAACCCAAAATCCTGCCCATTGTCACTTCACAAATCTGTACCCATCTTTACTGGAATTCCATGTTTGAATCCCTCCAATCAGGTTTTGCCCCTGCCACATTACCGAGACAACTCTTATCAACGTCTACACGACATCCGATGTAACAAAGGTAAACTATCCCTCTTCGTCCTTCTTGATATGTCCACACCATCCTCCTCCAATGCCTCTCCACTGTCATCCAGCTGGGTGGGACTGACTCGCCTGGTTCAATTCTTATCTGTCCAGTCGTAATCAGAGAATCACCTGAAATGGCTTCTCCTCCTGTCCTGCAAAACTATCTCCGGTGTCCCTCAAGGATCTAGCCTTGGCCCCTTCTATTTCTCATCTACATGCTGCCCCTCAACAACATCATATGAAAACATAGTGCTACTTCCCACATGGATAGTGATGACACCCAGCTCTACTTCACCACCACCTTTCTTCAGACCTCCACTGTGTCTAAATTATCAGACTGCTTGTCTGACATCCAGTACTGGATAAGCAAAAATTTCCTCCAACTAAATTTTGGGAAGGCCAAAGCAATAGTCTTCAGTCCCCGCCACAAATTCCATTCCCTCTCCCTTGCAACTGTCTGAAGCTGAACCAGACCGTTCACAGAATTGTTACGGCACAGAAGGAGGCCATTCAGCTCATCATGTCTGCACGAGCTCTCCGAATGAGTGCCATTTCCCCACCTTCTCCCTGTAACCCTGCAGATTCTTCCTTTTCAAATAACAATCTCATTTCCTGGTGAATGCCTCGATTAAACCTGTGTGCATCGCACTCTCAGGCAGTGCATTCCAGATATTAACCACTCGCCGCATGAAAATGTTTTTCCTCATGTCGCTTTTGCTTCTTTTGCCAATTACTTTAAATCTGTGCCCTCTCATTCTCGATCCTTTCAAGTGTGGGAACAGTTTCTCCCTTTCTACTCTGTCCAGGCGCCTCATGGTTTTGAATATCTATCAAATTAGCCTTCTCTTCTCTAAGGACAACAGTCCCAACTTCTCCAATCTATCTTTATAACTCAAGTTCCTTATCCCACGAACCACTCTTGTGAATTTTTTCATGCTTTCCTAAGGTGCAGCGCCCAGAACTGGACACAATACTTATACATTGTCATATGTGACCCCAAGATGAGCTTCCAACCACATATCCGCACTATCACCAAGACCACCTATATCCACCTCCATAACATTGCACAATTCCACCCCTGCCTCAGCTCATCTGCTGCTGAAACCCTTATCCATGCCTTTGTTACCTTTAGACTTTATTCCAAGGCACTCCTGATTGGTCTCCCACATTCTACCATCCATAAACTTGAGGTCATCCAAAATTCTGCTGCCCGTGTCCATACTCGCACCAAGTCCCATTCACCCATTACTCCTGTGCTTGCTGACCTACATTGGCTCCCAGTTAAGCAAAGCCTCAATTTTAAAAGCTCATTGTTTTCAAATCTCTTCAAGGCCTCATTCCTCCCGATCTCTGTAATCTCCTCCAGCCCTACAACCCTCCAAGATATCTGCACTCCTCCAATTCTGGCTTCTTGAGCATCCCTGATTTTGATTGCTCCACCATTGGCAGCCATGCTTTCATCTGCCAAGGCCCGAGCTCCGGAATTCCTTCCCTAAACTTCTCCATCTTTCTTCCTCTCTTTCCTCCTTTAACATGCTCTTTAAAACCTACCTCATCTGCTCTAATATCTCTTCATGTGACCCAGTGCCAATTTTTGTTTGGTAACAGACCTGTGATGTGCCTTGGGATGTTTTACTATGTTAAAGGTGCCATGTAAATACAAGTTGTTGTTGTTGTAAATCAGAGAGCAAATAAACATGGATATTTGGGAATGGCTGGTCAGCCAATTGTTACTTTGTGAAATTACTGGATATAAAAACATGTACTATCTTTGCAGCAAAATTATAAAACTACAGAACAGATGCAGTCAATCTACAATGTCATCCTTGCCAGCACACTGCAGAAAGGTCATCGGGTGAATAGCCCAGTTACCAACCGATTCAGGGCACTCATGCTTCTGAGTACACTATTAGAATTTACCATGTTTTGACATCCTTCTTAATATCTGTTTCAGCAGTGTTTCACATCAGTGTTAGCATGCCCTCTGCAGCTAGCGTACGCAGATTACCACCCCAAATATAGACTCCCCACACACATATATAATGTACACTTATCTCTGCAGCAATAGTTGACAGCTGCAGAGGGAGAGGGTACATCAAGTTTTCACAGCTGGTAATAGATCCAGGAAACCAATATATTCTTCTGTGTTCTACAGAGCAAGAATAGTTCAGTACATGTGAAAGAACAAACACCACATTGTAATTAAGGATACATTGTGGCTGTTTCTCATTCAACTATTCACCTAAAATAATCAATTTAAACGAATGACTGATCTGTATGGATATTAAATTGTTCAGCTGCCATGCTTGATAAACCAGCTTACTTATTTACTAAAATGGCCTGATAAACTGGCTGCTTTTAATATGAAAGAAATATCGCAGAATGAATGAGTTAAACTTAAATTTAATTTTAAATTTAGCTTAAATTTAAAATAAAGTTAAAATTGAATGGAGGCATTACTATCAGAGTGCTACAAGACTGTGCTGAAGTACTGAAAAATGTATTCCAACACCAACATTTAAAAAATATACCAAGAGCACCAATTCTCACTTTGTTTCAAGAAGATAGTAAATATTCTGTGAGCCTTTAAATGTTACAGTCCAATTCTTATTATCTAATCCAATTTTCAACCCATGCTTGTTATATTAGGAATGATGTGATGTTAAATAGGCCTAGAAAATCAATCTGGAAGAACAAAAAGTCAAAAAATTTTATATTGAGCATATTAATATTTTTTATTCAAAAGAACTTCATATGCTGCTGTTTTGTACCATCTGGGACAACCGCAGCAAAACAGTAATCTGAAGTGGAAAGTGGTATCTGTGAACAGTATAGTGATGTACAAACAAACCTCCCACTCATTCTTGCTTCAGGAGTATTTGTTGTTTGCAGCTATTTTTCCATACATGTTTGGAGTAGTTATTCTAACGCTTTGGGTATAGGAGTTCCCTGGTAATTTTCCAAATGCATGCTTAAAATAACAGGGATGAATTTTCCTGGTCATTCCACCAAACTCCTGCCGGATGGAAGCTGGTGAGTGGATATGGCAGATCCCAACCACAAGTGCAAACACAAAATAATGCGGACGCTGGAAATCTTAAACCAAAACAGAAAATGCTGGAAATACTCAGCAGGTGAGGCAGCATCTGTGGAGGGAACAACAGAGTTAGTGTTTCAGGTTGATGATGCTTCATCAGAACTGGGCAAAGGTAGAGATGTATTAGGTTTTAAGCAAGTACAGAGGCAGGGGAAGACGGGAGTGATTAAATGGCAAAAGGGATGATGGTTCAAGGCAAAAGGAGGTAGTAATGAGACACGTTAAAAATAAAAGACGGTTCTGTCGGAGGTGTAAATGGCAACAGCAGGACCATTACCAGCATCTGCAGTCTGAAAAATTACCACTCCCTTTGGCCTTGCACCATTATCCCTTTTGTCATTTAATCACTACTGCCTTCCACCCCATCACAGCCCTTTCCTTTTGTTCCCTTCTCGCCTCCCCCACCTCCCCCCTCTTTCACTACCTCTGTAAATGCTTAAAGCCTGTTACATTTCCAACTGTTTCCAGTTCTGTTCCACAGTTTGGATTTCCTGTTTAGCCTTGTAAGGGGTGGAGCTTCTTCCCATTCCTTACAAAGACAGCCATGCCAGGGGGCGGGAGGGTGGGGGGGGAGTGGGAGGAGGGGGTGTGCTCTCTCTACTGGGAGTCCCTGCTTGCCCAGCCCATATGTCAATTAGCTGAGGAGTACTGGCCTCCAGAGGGGTATACAAAGAAATCATCATGATCCAAGGCTAGGGAAGTGAGTTGGACCTCTGCAGAAGGACAAATAAAAAAAAACTTTGAGAATTGGCCCCATCAAAAAGTCAGAGACTATGGTTACCGCACAGAGGGCCAGAGGCCTCCACCAGGACTGAAGGTTCCAGTAGCATGAGACATGCAGGTACACAAGGGGCAGGTGTGCAAATGAAGTGCTCTCCCACCATCTGCTGATTGGTGCCCTCCATGGCTGACTCAAAGTGCTGGCATGATTCTGGCGTTACTGCTGGGGTTTGAGCCCACAGATTTACAGCCCCTGTACCTGCTGCACTGATATTCTGTTCATGATTGAAAACTAAACTTCAGGGAACAGATGGTCCCCCAGAGTCTTTCACTGCTCATTTCCACTCTCTGGAAAAGAAATCAGAAACATGCTTTCCTTTTGTTTTCATTTTGTGGCAGAAATAATACCACAATCTCCAAGATGTAAAGGGGCCTTTTAATTTCTATTTATAAACTGGCGGGCAGCGATAAAGGCGGGGCTAAAGTGTGCCGAATCAAAGAGACTTAGCAGTTGGCAGGAAAAAAGACAGAGGCGCAAGGGGAGAGCCAACTGTGTAACAGCCCCGACAAACAAATTTTTCTGCAGCACCTGTGGAAGAGCCTGTCACTCTAGAATTGGCCTCTATAGCCACTCCAGGCGCTGCTCCACACACCACTGACCACCTCCAGGCGCTTACCCATTGTCTCTTGAGATAAGGAGGCCAAAGATAAACTTACACAAGACATCAGTATACCACAAGCTACAACAACTGCATTTATATAGCACCGTTAAAGTAGTTAACCGTCCCAAGATAAATTCTGAACTCCTGTGTACATTCCTAAGTTAGCTGCTATTTTTTGAATGATTCTTCAATAATCATTTATTCCTTTACTCATTAAAATCCCTCAAAGTATGTGCATGGTTCTGCCCTGGTTAAATGTCTGTATCACTGGGGCAACAGCAAAGAATTGGACTCTAAACTTTTTGGGCAGGAGGTCAGATCAGAGCCTCTGGTGATTGAGGCATTTTCTCAAATGCAAGTTTTACCAGATTCCAGCAACCCAACTGGGTACAGAGAGAAAATGGACTGGACCGAGGCTTCCCCCCAGCTTAAGTGCACCCCCTGGAGTTGAGTAAAACAATGGCATTGAGGTCCTCATGAAAATATTTGTGGGTGGAACAAATATAGGATGAGTAAAAACAAAGTACTTCAATGATTTCAGGTTTATCGTTCTCATTAATAACTGAGCTGAAAATTGCTAAACTTCTGTCCTTGCAGCAAGACTTTTATTGCCATGAACAAACAAGAATTTACCTCAGTGAATGCTGTGTGCCAGTAAGAACATTTCACTACTGATAATAAAATCATTGTCGCCAAGTCTTTCTCACCATCCCATAGTTACTTGTCCATTGTACAGACAACAAAGAAAATAAAGAGCTCTTCTTGAATATACAAGTGGCTACTTGAATCAATGAGCTTCTTAATTTCAACTCTCTAGAATGCATTTTTAACTGAAGTGCCTATTCATTCTAACTCGCTTCTTTATATTCATCAGTCACATCACATAATGGCTCCAATTTTAAAATATTTTAGGTATTTTGTAAACAGTTTTGGATTTTTTGTTTATATAAACTGACCTTAAACATATTCTACTCTTTTCTATAATATAACTTCCTCAAATTATAATTTCTGCATTAGCGTTAAATATTTTTTGAACGTACTTGACCGAGTGGTACCACAAGTTGTTTCTCTAATGCATAGTAACTGTGGAATGGGGCCATTCTGATTTGTACCCATGATTGTTTTTCCACTGAGCTCCCAATGTTATTTGGGTTGTCAAGAGGAAAAGGGGCACCCAGTGATTGTCAGGTTTGGAGGAAACACCAGAAGCCAAGGCTGCTCTCTAACGTCTTCTAGTGGACAGTTGGAAACCAACACAGGCAGTTCTGGGAACAAATCACTTGCTTACCCTCACCGCTGGGTAATGGGGCTTAGTACAAGTATTCTACAAGGAAAGGAATTGTAACATTTTAGAGGAAGAGCAGTAAGTAAAAAGTGAATGGTTACATTTCTGTACAATCATAGAACATTTCCTGATTAGTTTATGCAAAGCATTAATCTAAAAAACAAAAGTCCTTTTTAAGTTGGGGATCGAAATGATTCTACATCTTTTAGGTTCAGCAAAACTGATTAATGGTTCTTATAATGATAAAAAGGTCTGGTCTTATGCAGTGGTACACAAGAAAACTCAATAAAGTCACCAGTCCAATCATTGGTTTGTGCTGTGGTAGCTAATCTAAACTCAATAAAAAGGCATGGAGTGACACGTGGCACAATAAGTCTTAATGTATCCAGGCTATGGAGGGGAGAATTAGCCAGGGTTACTGATTGCTCATGTGAGCCCTGTGTGGAGGCTTGCTAAGGACAGGCTCAGGCTTACTGTAATGCCCACCATAACTTGCCAACACTAAATAATGTAGAACAGTTCTTTGGACCATGGATTGACAACCTAACTTCAAATCTGCCTGCCCTAGTTTTCAGCCGAGCTCCTGTCTGGAGGCATTGTTGAGAATTCCTTACAGAAGGATTACAAGCAATTAGAAGGAAGCCTCGTGTCAGTTAACAATGTCGCAGAATTAGTTATTATGGTGTTGTCACTCTTTTCCACCTATTCCTCAGACATAAATGGGTGCATGAAATTGAACTGCAACTTGAGTGTAGAACTGGGCAGCTTGGTTAAAAACAATGTGGAAAACACCAAGGTGACACACAGCAACTTGCTGCATAATGTGTACTAGATACTGTTTAGAGGAAAGTGATAATACAGTACTCACATTTTGAGTTGAAATAATGCAGTCATCCAAAAGTCCTAATAATAAAAATCATTATGTCTGAATGTGGAGCACTCCTGGCTTTCTAATTGGTTCATGCAAAATAGGTGGTATTATTCATCACACACTTAACAAAGACCAATCAGATTCCAGAATCATTAGAAAGCAACCATAAAGGTTTGATCCCGGGATGGTCTTCTCTACCCACTTGTATTGCTTCTTGCTGTACTGGTTGGTAGACCCAGAATCTGAGATTCCTGATTCAATTTGCCAATTTCCCTCCTCCTGCTCTGACTCTGCAGTCTCCATACACTCAGCCTACACCAGCTCTGTTGCTCCCCACTCCAGGTCTGATCTAACTGTCCACCTGACTCTACTGCCTTGTGTCTCACATGCTGACAACAATCTGAAGCCAGACCCTTCACCAACCTAGCAAAATGCCGCAAGAGATCAACTATAATGAACACAACAACTATTAATTATCTGAATAGAAAACATTTGCAGGGTTAAGGGATAGGGCAGGGGAATGGGACTGAGTTGGTCTTGCAGAGAGGCGGCATGGACAGGATGGAGCCGAATGGCCTCCTTCTGTGCTGTAACTGTTCTATGATTCTAACCGCAGCCACTTGGGCACCATTAAATTCTCTCAACTTTTGATAAACATGGATCACCTGTAAGTGTTCTGGCCAGTCTATCTGAACTTGGTCATTTTGCTTGAACTTGCCTCCACAGTCCTTCTGGGCGGGATTTCCATTCCGTGGTCAGGACCCCGACATCGCAATCATTTCCAGTTCCCCACCCCACACCGCGTCAGCAACGCATATGCATTGAGATTTCAATATGAAAAGAAGTTAATTGGTCTAGAATCACGTTCACTGACCATTCAGTGGCAGCAGTGGGAAGGAGGTGGAACATAGGCACCAGCAGACTCAATTTAAAAGACCGGCAGCAACCATTGCTAAGGTTGCCATTCCTCCAAAGGATGGAAGAAGGTGCAGGGCAGGGGGAAGCGTGAAGGGACAGTCCCCATGCCAGGGCTGCCCCCCATTTTTCTGATGCCTCATTGGAGGTGCTGTTGGAGGTGGTGACTGAGCGAAGAAACACCCTGTTCCAGTGGCAACAGAAAGTCTGCAAGGCTCACCAAGAGGGGATGGCTGGAGGTGGCTCACGAGGTCAGCAGCAGAGGAATGGTGAGGAGGAACAGTGCAGTGCCAGAAATGCTCCAACAACCTTCTCAGGTCTGGAAAGGTGAGACCAAAGGTAGACCCAGATGGAACGCCTCCTGACCACCAATCACCAGAGTGCAAAAGAGAGGGGCATCCTGAGGGAACATACAGATCTCCCGACCATGGCAGAGATGTGTGCTCAGCAGCCTTGATGACCCACAAGCAAAAGTCAGAACCCTGGTGATGTTGGACAGGAGGCTGGAGTGCAGACTGCAGCAATGATTGCTATTGAAAAGCTGCGAATGGAGAGGGAGAGAGGCATTATCCTAACTTCATCTTTCTTCACCTTGCAGGCCAAGTGGGAGTTTAATGCCAAGGAGAATGAGGGGACACACCTGGACGGTTGGGTGCCACAACTCATGTCACTGATGCACTTTGAGGAGCTGGCCCTTGATGTGGCCAGAGTGTCAAGCCACAGGGACACTGGGGACAGAGAAATAGGGGTCTGCCTGAAAAAGGGTGAAAATATCTCAACATCTCCAGGTTCAGGGGATGTATGACAATGCTTCCCATGTAACGAGCTGTCAAAGCAAGAGCTGTCATCTCACTATTTTAAGCAGCATGAGCATCTGTTGACTGTCCCAATCTTTCATCACCAGCTTCTCTTATGTTTCCCACAGGGCGAGCTGCAGAGGGGCAGGAGCCCACATAGTGCCAACAAGATCCTGAGGAGTCAGAGGAGGAAGACACCTGGGAGGCTGCACCATCACATCTGCCTTGTGCACCCTCCACCAGCACAGACACTTACACTTTGGTGAGACGTCGTGTGTTAATAAAGAAGGTGGCACAGGGTGAAGCACACCTCACATCAGAGCTGGAGGATTCAGGGGAGGCAGAGTCGGCTGTGCCCAGTCCCCACAGAGGATAGAGGACAGGTGCAGCTCTGCTCAGCAGGGCAGAAATGCAGGGCCTAGGGAGTCATGAAACAGGAGGCTCCAGCTGGAGAGCCATAAGAGATGTGTGCCCACATATTGGAGTTTCCTGAGGCACTGCAGAGCCATGGGATGAGAATGGAGGAGTCCATTCATCTCATGTGCTCCACAATGTCTCAGTGCTTTGAGCATATGAGCTCCACCATTGAGAGAATGGCCAACCTCTAGAGAGCCATATGTGGTAACATTCAGAGTGGATGCAGGAACAGCGCACTGACCTGCAAAGATGCATGCCACAGTCTGCAGCATTGACTGGTTAGTGGCACAAATGGTGCAATGAAGCATGGAGTCGATGCCAGCTGCGCCCCAGTGATCAAGGGCGCCATGAATGGGCTGAGGTGGCAACAAACGGCAACAAGGGGGCCAGCCCTCATGGGGCTCCATCATCAGCATCCACCTCCATGGCCCTTCCAACATGACATCTGTAGAGTTGTGCCCTGTGACAGAGGCTGCCCCTGCGTTGATGCCAGTGCAGCAGCCTTTAGAGATGCCCCCTAGCAACTTCACGACGAGGCCGAGCACCACAGGCATCTCAGTCCCAGACAGGCTCCAGCAAGCAGTCTGCCTCCCCCTCATCCTCAGCCATGGGGGTGGCACCTCATAGGAGTGGCTGTCAGCGCAGACTACCATGTTGTTAATGTCACTTAGTGGGTCATTTGGGTTCTCTGATGTAAATAACATCACATTGTACTTCAATAAAGCACTGGCCATTTTGTTGCATTAAGGCAGACTTGTGGGTTTTCATTTCAGTATGGCAACAGCTGCCGCGAACCCTCAACAAGGGCACACAAGTCAACAACCATCTGCCTGCAGCACTGGCACTCCAACATGTCCAGGTAGCTTCTCCATTGGCTGTAGACCCTCTAATGAAAGCCTCGCCTTTGTTGCCTTCCTGCCCCTCATTCCTGAACCCTATTCTACAAGAAAAGGAATTGTAACATTTTAGAGGAAGAACAGTAAGTAAAAAGTGAATGGTTACATTTCTGTACAATCATAGAACATTTCCTGATTAGTTTATGCAAAGCATTAATCTAAAAAACAAAAGTCCTTTTTAAGTTGGGGATCGAAATGATTCTACATCTTTTAGGTTCAGCAAAACTGATTAATGGTTCTTATAATGATAAAAAGGTCTGGTCTTATGCAGTGGTACACAAGAAAACTCAATAAAGTCACCAGTCCAATCATTGGTTTGTGCTGTGGTAGCTAATCTAAACTCAATAAAAAGGCATGGAGTGACACGTGGCACAATAAGTCTTAATGTATCCAGGCTATGGAGGGGAGAATTAGCCAGGGTTACTGATTGCTCATGTGAGCCCTGTGTGGAGGCTTGCTAAGGACAGGCTCAGGCTTACTGTAATGCCCACCATAACTTGCCAACACTAAATAATGTAGAACAGTTCTTTGGACCATGGATTGACAACCTAACTTCAAATCTGCCTGCCCTAGTTTTCAGCCGAGCTCCTGTCTGGAGGCATTGTTGAGAATTCCTTACAGAAGGATTACAAGCAATTAGAAGGAAGCCTCGTGTCAGTTAACAATGTCGCAGAATTAGTTATTATGGTGTTGTCACTCTTTTCCACCTATTCCTCAGACATAAATGGGTGCATGAAATTGAACTGCAACTTGAGTGTAGAACTGGGCAGCTTGGTTAAAAACAATGTGGAAAACACCAAGGTGACACACAGCAACTTGCTGCATAATGTGTACTAGATACTGTTTAGAGGAAAGTGATAATACAGTACTCACATTTTGAGTTGAAATAATGCAGTCATCCAAAAGTCCTAATAATAAAAATCATTATGTCTGAATGTGGAGCACTCCTGGCTTTCTAATTGGTTCATGCAAAATAGGTGGTATTATTCATCACACACTTAACAAAGACCAATCAGATTCCAGAATCATTAGAAAGCAACCATAAAGGTTTGATCCCGGGATGGTCTTCTCTACCCACTTGTATTGCTTCTTGCTGTACTGGTTGGTAGACCCAGAATCTGAGATTCCTGATTCAATTTGCCAGTGTTACCCATGGGCATGCTCCTGAGGATGCTGCTCCTTGTCGCTAGTCAACCCTACCCAGGAGTAACTTAATCCCATTTCTTTTTATGTCCTTCCTTCCTTTCTATTGAAATGTGCAGTCTTCCTGAGACCCCCTTTCATGAGGCCAGTAATCAGAGGGACCCGTCCAACCTCCATCATCCCCAAAAAATACCCTCGGCAAGAGTGAGGAAATATGACAGATAATTCTGACTCTGTGGGACTGGCTGTCTGTGATCTGGGGCCTTTTCTGAGCCTTCCCTCAGTGATGGAGCTTCTTGCTGCTGTCTCGCCATTCTGAGTGGCTTCCCATTTTGTTTGCACCCCCTCCTCTTTGTCGTGTTCGGACTCTGCGTGGATCCCATGCCTCCAAATGAAAATTCAAAACTGGCCCTTAACAAGCTGACAAGCTCACTAAGTGGCTTAACTGGCCGTTTAGCAATGTCGCAAAATGTTGGCTCTTCCGGTTCCCAATGGAGCCTTTTAAACTTGGGATGTGAGGTTTCACGTCAGGAAACTGACATGCTGACCTGAGGGCCAGGTTTTAGCGACCGCCCACCCCCAATCCACCCTCCCAATCGAATAAAAATCCCAGCCTCTGTGTCTGCAGAGTTGTTCTACAAGGAAGAATATTCCAAATTTGCATTCCAGAGCCATGGACTAAGTGGTATTGTGTTACTGTAAAAGAATAAATGCTTGAAACATGAAAGCAATAGATTGCTGCTTGAGACAATGAACACTCGATGTACTGAAAAATCTTCTACATATCATTCAGGGAGTCAAAGGATATGGTGAGCAGGCGGGAAGGTGGAGTTGAAGCCTAAGATCAGCCATGATCGTATTGAATAGCGGAGCAGGCTTGATGGGCCATATGGTCTACTCCTGCTCCTATTTCTTGTGTTCACTGAAACATACAGTGCCTCATTTACCTATCTCAGTTACATAGAGCATGTTGGAAGTGTTAAACGGACTGTATTAGCTCGTCTTACTGTTTAAATCTGAATTCCCAGGCACAATGTAGAGATATTAGCTTGACTATGGATGGGGATCAGAGACAGCAAACTGCACAAACATGTGGGGCAACAATAACATGTTGAACTGTAGCTCAGCTCTGAACCTGACTGTGACAGTGAGTGGGAATAGGTCACTCAGCTCAGAATGCCCATTTGCCCTATCTCAGACTGGGCAACAGACTTGATGCAAAGGTGGAAAATACCAATTTGTGCAGCAGCATGTGAATTCGATGTAAACTGATCAAGCACGACATGAAATAGGGCATTAAAGTTCAAAAGACATTTTTGACAGGCTTTACACATTATCGACCAGAGCAGAACTTTGCACATTGAGAGCATGAGTGGAATATTGGGAGCGGAGATTAGCTCAGCTACTTCATATTTACTCAATTAATATTAAGAATGGAAAATTGGGGTTAGGGGAACATAAAATCAGGAACAAAACCTTGCACCAAGGTGTTCATTATAAAAAGTGCCCCACAATATATTAGCAATAAATTCTTTATGCTTTATGATAGCAAACTCAGCATAAACACCTCAAAACTCAGCTTCATTACTTAACACAAAAGCAAAATACAGCAGATGCTGGAAGTATGAAATAAAAACAGAAAATGCTGGAAACACTCAGTAGGTCTGGCAGCAGTTGTGGAGAGAGAAACAGAGTTAACATTTCAGGCCTGTGACCTTTCATCAGAGCCTTTGTTTTTCTCTCTGCAGCTGCTGCCAAACCTGCTGAGCATTTCCAGCAATTTTGTTTTTGCTTCATTATTTAAGTTGCTTGATTGGCTCTTACACACTGCTGTTCACAGTTACCTCTCGCTTTCCTTTCTGGTCTAGTGCATTGTGCATATTAAGTTAATAGTGCAAAATCAATCAATATATAGTTCATGAGATTGGGAGCTTTGAAAACGTGAACAGTTTTTTAAAAATAAAATCCACTGCCAGGCATAGCAGCGTATAAGCTTCTAAAAGCCCAGGATGCCATCTGAAAACACGAATGAAGAATTATTGTAGAACCTTGTTTCAAATTCAAACCAGCAGCATGTGAATTCCAATGTAGCTATTAGCTGAAAGCAATGTGGAGGTACGTCCTGTTCTCACATAGGGGAGCTTATGTTAGCCAGCAGTCCATCCCTTCCTCCATCACACTGTATATTTATACTCCATAGCAACAAACAGTAAAACACCAGCCAAAGTGGGTACAAACATTCCAGGGGTTTGAATGTGATGCCAATGCTGACGTTGAAGGCACTTCAGGTGTCGACCCGTACCAATGGCTGCGGTTCAGAGCAGTCCTTGAACGCTCCCACCCACTCCCCAAAATAAATCTTGCAATGGGACGGAGGATAAAGATTAGAACTCAGAAATCCAATGTCCAAGGCCCAGTGGGCAGCATGTGAGTCAGACGGCCACGTGTGTTATGGGTGTCATTCATCTCTAAGCAAGGAATTGCAGTCAGGAGGACTGGAAGAGAAGCTGCTGTCTCTCACCTTTGGGAAATAGAGAGTTTTCTGTCTCTTGCTGCAGGCACGTCACCCATTAGCTGAGGCAAGAGTCAGGGAAATGCAGCTGCTAAAGATCATGAGGAAAGTAGCAAACTGTTCCGTCATCCTCCTTGCTGATGGCGGCAAGTGATAAAGGAGGAATAAATAAAAAGAAGTTAAAACAATAGTAAAAACGACATTCCAAACCAGTATTTGACAAGACTGTAACTAAACATCACAGCAAACCACTGGAGGTTGCACTATACAGCCGAACCTGATTAGTATCACTTCAGTTGTCACAAACCTTAGAACAAAACTTTTTCACTCCTTGTTGCGACATGAAGTTCCACTAAAGCCTGTGGAGGTCACTCTCAGATAACTCTTCATAACATATCCCCCCACTTAAAACAAATAAGTTCGCAGCTCCATGGGAAAGCTGCTCCCATGTATAACAAATTATACACTAACTATACAGCTGTAACTGATTTTGGAAGCACCGGAAGTGCTCGGTAATAGTTGAATCTTCTGAATGTGATCGACTGTAGCACAGTCGCAGGAATTTGACTTCCAATGGCCTGTCAATGAATAGGCAGGAGAGGAGCTTGCAGTACAATGACTTGCCCTCGCATCAAGGAATTATTGTTGTGGTCCCCGCAAGTTTGTCAATTACAACGTTTTAATGTACACTGGTAACTTATTTTTAACTTTTCTGAATGGTTTTATGTCTATTTTAAGCGCCATCTTTAAATCGACGGGAGTGTGTGCAAACTGATATTCCTGTATGTCACCTGCCCAAGTGTTATTGGAGGTGGGGAGAATGTGGAAACATTTTATTTGTGTTAAGATTGTTGGCATTTTCAATTGATTTTCAGCAGTAGCAAACCAAAATTCAGAAGTCAATCCCAGATCCGATCCCTGTCCCACCCCTATCCTGTCCCCCTATCCAGTTTTTGACTTGACAGCCCTAATTGGAAGCTCTCTGTGTAGCATATGGCCTGGGTTTTCTACTTGTGTACTTGACAGCCCATGATTTTCCCGTCCAATAAAATGAAGGGCGGGGGGAGCGAGGGGGATATGTCAGGTTGGCGATGCACAGGTGCTTAAAACTCCTGCCGACAAGTTTCGGGAACGTAACGCAAGGTTCTGTTTATGAAATGTATCCTTCGCAACCTAGAGAAAAGACATAATCCAGCTTTTAAATCGATCAGTCCTTACGACCCTGATTTATGTTAGTTTTGTTTCCACAGTCAAATGACTGTCTCCTCACTATCTGTGGTTCAGCTTTTATCTCACTAATGAATCCTGGAGTCAAATGCCATGATAGCTTCTACAGGGATTCTGCAATTATTTTCTATTGGGTGCTTTACAAATGTTAAATAATGAGACATGCAGCAAAGTTTTCCTTCGACTCAGTCACATCAGAATGCTGCTACCATTGATGTGAGGTTCGGGCTGCTGTTCCTGAATAAACATGATGTCATTTTAATTTCATTCACATTCCTGCCAGACAGCTGCTGTCAACATCACAGAGTAAAAATACCAACTTGCTTGTGACAGCTGCCATTTGAGGTACTTTGTTCATGGCTCCCAGAAATCTGTGCAGTCACTCACATGTTAGACCGAGCATGCTCAGTCTTGGCAGGGTATTGCACTGCATTCCACAAGGACGTACACAGTTAGCACCAAGATGGTAACAGAGCTTCAAATAAACTGCTTGGCGTCCAATGTTCTCTGAGTTAGGATAACTCAAGGCAAATTCTTCTTGGCAGCTCTGAATATTAATGTAGGGAAGAAGCGGTCAGAAGAGGCCAAAATTAGTTTTACTGTAAATCTGACCCCTAATGTCATTGTACACATACTCACAATTAGTCCTCCTGTGCATATGTACACAAAAGCAACCAAAACTATTCGTCACTAATGATGCTGGCAGCTTCATTACAGCCAGACCACAGGAAGTTGAGACTGAGCTAGCTGCCTTTGCTAGTGCTGCTATGTTTGGTTCCAGCTGTGCTTCCAACTGCCTTCAGTGAACCAAGTCCAGGGAGTCATCTGTTATGTATGTTATCCACTGTGTCTTTCTTCTTCCTTCTGCCATGTTGGAGATTGGCAGTTAGCAGGTTTCAGCAACACCCTCCAAAGTAAATGGAAGCATATAACCAGAAACCCATGTATACATGCAAAGACAGAGCATTTGGAATCACTAAAGCTTCCTTTAAACCTCTACTTGTATTGATCCTCCAGAAAGGTCATTCAAGCCCTATAGCGATTGTCCTTAGGGTCAGTTCACTTCCTCTTTTGTACCTGCACTGCAATGGTGAGTACAATTGTCTTCCTTGTGCTCTGCACACTGTTACATTTTTAGTCCAAAGACATGAACTAAGATCTAGTGACTTTATTACTCCTGTTAAATATCCCACATAATGATTTAGACTTTGCAGCGTGAAATATTAGCCAATATTGGCTAAATAGGTTTTATTTTTGTCCTGTAAAATTAAAGATTTGCAGCTGTGTTAAATCCCTGTTGGAATTTGTGAGCTGATATTAATATTGTCCAGATGCAACTTGACGCCTAGACTGCCATTTGCTGCATGGCAGTAAGGCAGTGTTAAAATTACCGCCAGGTGGGAAATCACCCCTTTGTTCGTCAGAAGGAACCACCCTGGTGGAGTATATTTGTTCTCAGATGCAGTAATGCAGTTGCCTCAGCTTGGCAATCAGGCAGCTTAATCAACTTTTTCAAAATTTCCCTAATTGAAATTAAGGTCTTTAGGAAAATTATTCGGGAAAATAAAGATGGAAAAAAACAAGAAGTTTCTGAAAACGTGGCATGACTGGGTCGTTGCCTCTAATCTTCGTTCAGTACTGCGACCAGGCTGGCATTACCCTCGAGTCCTTCCAGCAAGCTGAGCAAGTCTATGAATGAATATCAAGGCAGACTTTGCCTGTGGCAGTCTGCATTAGAAATTCACCCTCTATCTATCATAAGCTTTTACAAACTGGAGCACCTGTTTTCTAATTTGAGATGATCATTTTACGAGCAATCAAGCTAAGAGAAAACGCATGCAAGAGCTTGGAGAGAACATTTAACTGTCGCTGGCAGTCACCCAAACAGCAGCTTCTGTGGCAAGTCAGACACAACATCTGCACTCGAATATATATAGTAGCATCGTCAACGAAAATGGCTGATGTGTCAAAATGGGCGGCTGGACAAGCGCCTTTCTCGTTCCTCTATTGCTGTTTTTGCTTGGCTGGTTAAAATGCAGGTCCAGAGATATTTACCTGGCTTAATTAAACAGCCCAATGGTTTAACATAATTCCATCCAACTTTGTGCTAGTTATGTATGACAAAGGATATATTGGAACATCATGTTTATGTAACTGCCTCAAGCAGGGATGTGACATTAAATACTAATCTATTCATGCAACCGTCATGTGAAAATTGATTCCAGGATTCTAAGCGATGGAAGTATTTCCAGTTTTTGTTTGTGAATGATAGAATTACAATTAAAAATCAAATACTTGAATGCTCAATCATTTGAAAAATCAGGCCACTCATTAATGTGCACACAAAGACACATTCGCATTATGCGGAATGCATTCCACTCAGATTAACATTTTTTTTACCCAATGCAGCAACCACCATCTAATTAAATAATAAAAATCTAGCAGGGTGTTGCTTAATTTATTTGATTATTTTTATACATGCCCCTCGGAATCACGCATTATATCCAAGATGGCAGGTAGGTGCCCTACGACTGCCACACCTAAGACTACGTTACTCTAAAAAAATAATTGACATTTAAATAGCCCCTTATCGCATTGGAATACAGTGATTGTTGTTGAATTGGTAAATCTGGCAGCCATTTGTTCATCAGCAGTATTCAGCAGAGGAGGCGGTGGTGTAGTGTTAATGTCACTAGACCAGTAACCCAGAGCCCCAGGCTAATGCTCTGGGGACATTGGTTCGATTCCCACCATGGCAGATGGTAGAATTTGAATTCAATTAATAAATCTGGAGTTTAAAAAAAAACTAATCGACTGGGGTTTTTTTTTGTAAAAACCCATCTGGTTCACTAATGTCCTTACCTGCTCACCTACACATGACTCCAGACCCAATGGGGTTCTGAAATGGCCTAGCAAGCCACTCAGTTGTATCAAACTGCTATAAAAGCCTAAAAAATGGAATAAAACAACCAGACAGACCACCCAGCATCGACCTAGGCACCAGAAATGACAATGACAAACCCAGCCCGGTCAACTCTGCAAAGTCCTCCTTACTAACATCTGGGGACTTGCCCAGACTAGACAAAGTCAAGCAACAGCCTGACATAGTCATGCTCATGGAATCATATATTGCAGACAATGTCCCAGAAACCACCCTCTCTCCACCAGAGATGGTGACACAGTGGTATATCATGGCATCAGGTCAAACATGGGCAAGGAAACCTCCTGCTGATTACCACCTACCGGGCCCCCCTTCCCCCCAACCTCAGTTAACACTAATTGGAAGAAGCACTGAGGGTAGCAAGGGCACCAAATGTACTCTGGGTAGGGAACTTCATTGTCCATCACAAAGAGTGGCTTGGTATCACTACTACTGCCTGAGCTGTCTGAGTCCTAAAGGACATAGCTGCTAGACTGGGTCTACACCAGGTTGTGAGCGAGCCAACAAGGGGGAGAAACCTAACTGACCTTGGCCTCACCAATCTTCCGGTCGCAGATGTATCTGTCCGTGACAGTATTGGTAGGAGTGACCACTTGTGGAGATGAAGTTCCATCTTCACACTGAGGGTACCCACCATCATATTGTGTGGCACTACCATCGTGCTAAATGGGATACATTTCAAACAGATTGAGCAACATGAAACTGGGCATCCATGAGGCACTGTAGACCATCAGCAGCAGCAGGATTGTATTCAACCACAATCTATAATCTCAAGGCCCAGCATATCCCCCACTCTACCATTACCATCAAGCCCAGGGACCAAACCTGATTCAATGAAGAGTGCAGGTGGGCATGTCCAGGAGCAGCACCAGGCATACCTAAACAGTAGGTGTCAGCCTGGTGAAGTTGCAACTCAGAACTACTTGCACGCCAAACAGCGGAATCAGAGAAGGAGGCTTCACAAACATCCCCATCCTCACCGATGGGGGAGCCCAGCACATCAGTGCAAAAGACAAGGCTTAAGCATTTGCATCAATCTTCAGCCAGAAGTGCCGGGTGGATGATCCATCTCGGCCTCCTCTTGAGGTCCCCAGCATCACAGATGCCAATCGTTAGACAATCTGATTCACTCCACATGATATCAAGAAACGCCTGAAGGCACTGGATACTACAAAGGCTATTTGCCCTGACAACATTCCAGCAATAGTACTGAAGACTTGTGCTCCAGAACTATCTGCGCCCTTAGCCAAACTGTTCCAGTACAGCTACAACACTGGCATCTACCTGGCAATGTGGAAAATTGCCCAGGTATGTCCTGTACACAAAAAGCAGGACAAATTTGACCCGGCCAATTACCGCCCTGTCAGTCTTCTCCCGATCATCAGCAAAGTATTGGAAGGGGTAGTCGACAGTGCTATCAAGCGGCACTTGCTCAGCAATAATCTGCTCACTGACGGTCAGTTTGGGTTCCTCCAGAACCACCCAGATCCTGACTCATTACCACCTTGGTCCAAACGTGGACAAAAGAGCAGAACTCCAGAGGTGAGGTGAGAGTGACTGCCCTTGACATCAAGGCAGCATTTGACCGAGTATGGCATCAAGGAGCCTGAGCAAAACTGGAATGGGAGGAAAATTCTCCACTTGTTGGAGTCATACCTAGCACAAAGGAAGATGGTTGTGGTTGTTGTGGTCAATCATCTCAGTCCCAGGACATTACTGCGAGTTCTTTAGGGTAATGTCCTCGGCCCAACCATCTTCAGCTGCTTCATCAATGACCTTCCCTCCATCATAAGGTCAGAAGTGGGGATGTTCACTGATGATTGTGCAATGTTCAGCACCATTCGCGACTCCTCAGATACTGAAGCAGCCCGTGTCCATATGCAGCAAGACCTGGACAACATCCAGGCTTGGGCTGATAAGTGGCAAGTAACGTTCATGCCACACAAGTGCCAGGCAATGATCATCTCCAACAACAGAGAATCTAACCATCTCCCCTTGACATTCAATGGCATTACGATTGCTGAATCCCCCACTATCAACATTCTGGAGGTCACCATTGACCAGAAACTGAACTGCAGTAGCCATATAAATACAGTGGCTACAGCAGCAGGTCAGAGGCTGGGAATTTTGTGGCGAGTAACTCACCTCCTGACTCCCCAATGCCTGTCCACCACAAGGCACTAGTCAGGAGTGTGATGGAATACTCTTCACTTGCCTGGATGGGTGCAGCTCCAACAACACTCAAGAAGCTCGACACCATCCAAGACAAAGCAGCCCACTTGATTGGCACCCCATCCATCACCTTCAACATTCACTCCCTCCACCAGCGACACATAATGGCAGCAGAATGTACCATCTACAAGATGCGCTGCAGCAACTCACCAAGGCTCCTTCGACAGCAGCTTCCAAACCCGGGACCTCTACCACCTAGAAGGACGAGGGCAGCAGATGCATGGAAATATCACCACCTGCAAGTTCCCCTCCAAGTCACACACCATCCTGACTTGGAACTATATTGCTGTTCTTTCACTGTCACTGGGTCAAAATCCTGGAACTCCTTTCCTAACCACACTGTCGGTGTGTACCTACACCCCAAGGACTGCAGAGGTTCAAGAAGGCATCTCACTACCACCTTCTCAAGGGAAATTAGGGATGGGCAATAAATGCTGGCATAGCCAGCGATGCCCACATCACCCAAACGAATAAAAAAAAACTTCCATGGGCAGCAATGAGATGAATGGTAGAATAATAGAGTCTTTAACATTCATCTGAAGAAGCAAATGGGACCATGGTGATTGCTATGTGATGTTTTTCCTACACTAAAGGCACTAAACAAAAACATATAGGCACTATGAAAAGGCACTACATATAAATAACCAATTGTTGTCAGTTTATTGTTTCACTCTATTAAACAAATCAATGTTTACTCATGGAATTGAAGCCATCCACTAAAGCACACATGGAGGGTTCCCCCATTAGTTCAGTGGAAAAATGCATCACATGATAGATTCAAAAGTTGTCAGATATGATATCTGGTCTGGGTCGAGTTGGGTGATCTTGACAGAACAAGCAATGGAATTGAACTCAACGAAAGTTAGGAAGTGGGGGAAAAATATTAGCCACAGTTCCCATTTCTGGCTGCGACATAATGGCACACTATTGGAGAGAGTGCATGCAAAGATGCCAGGTAAGAACAGGATCAGGCAAGGAATGGAAGGATTACTGGTGGTTTGTGACTAAATCCAAGATACAACTTTCAGAAGAAATTGGGTAGAAAAAGAGAGACAATTGGGGCAAGGGGTGGGGGGGCGGAAATCGAATGAATGTAGAAACAATGCGCTTGTGTATACACATTCTAAAACTGGATTTCCAAGATGTATATCCCATATTCTGAGCATGGGGTTGTTATTTGTCTATGTAAAAATGCAATATTAAGGTGGTTGGCAAAAGAACCAGAGGTGGCGCAAGGAATTTTTTTGGTTTACACAAGGGGTTAGGATCTGGAATGCACTGCTTGATAGGGTGGTGGATACAAATTCAAAATGAACTTGGATAAATATTGGAAGGAGAAAATATTACAGGGGTATGGGGAAAGAGCAGTGGAGTGGGACTAACTGGATTGCTCGTTGAAAGAGCCAGTACAGACTTGGTGGACTGAGTGGCCTCTTTCTATGCTGTACCATTCTCTGATTTTTATGATTTTATCCTCCAACTCATGGCAACGTTTGCATTTTAAGACCTGTTCACATTCACTGGAAATGAGAGTCTTAAACTAAAAGAATATTGGCAACATTTAATGAAATGTCAAAATAAGTTGATCTGGTGTCTGCATCGTACTGTCATGTGCTTTGCTGCATGATACTATTTGGAGTGATAACAAAACAACGGGCTGAGTATTTTAATTTTCTGTGGGTTAAAATTAGTTTTTATTTTATATATGTATGTGTGTGTGTGTGTGTGTGTATTTTATTAGCATAGCTATGTTGAGTTGCACTCATTAGAAAATCTAGACCCAGCATACAAGCTGGCCTGAACTTGGCCAAATCACCTGAAATAAGATTCTCTTTGCAGACAGGTCTTGAATAGACCATCTCGATGGCCCTCTGAGAAATGCTGTCAATGAGGATGAGATCACCAAGAGAATGCAAAGCAGTGGTGCTGACTGCGAGCAACCTGAGCTTCTTACTAAGGAGAACAAAAGGTGCTAATCTTCTCACCTACTGTTTTGCTTTCCCAGTGTTTTATATCTATGACATTCGAGACAATTTGACATGCCTGCTCGGTTATGGTAAATTAAACTATGACTAACATTTTACTTACAATGTTGGTTTGAAGCCGGCTCACTGAACAATTAAAATGGCAAGTAAATGTACGATACTGGGTGGCTATATGAGACAATTCCCTCATGTTCTAATCATTGTTCTCCTGGTAAAAGAAAATAATGGCCCAGATTTTGCGGTGCCAATAGCGGCGGATGCTGAGAAGTCCAATTGGCTTCCTTCCAAATATTTTTTAATATGTGGCATAATAGAAAAAAATTTCTAACGTGTAACAAATAATGGTTAGTAGCGCAATTAATACGAATTATCGAAAAGCATTTCTGTCACTCTGTCATTACTCATGATGCTAATGTCAGTTTTATCGTTAACGTTTACAATGTTAAATTACATGGCAAGCTCTTTTAAATGTGTACATTTAGACTGAAAATGTTTGATCTTGTTTTAGTTTACAAATAAGTCCCTTTAAATGAAAGAAAGCTCAATGGAGTGGAATTTTCTTTTTATTTGCCTTACTGTGACATGCCCCAACTCATCCGTTACAGTAGTTGGCTCTGACTCAGCTTTTAACTGGAGACGCTGTGTTTAGCCTCGGAGATGGGCTTTGTTCCAGCGTACAGTACTATCCTCGTGAGAAACCATCCATGAAAATGAAGGAAACCAATGACCTGATACATGATTTGTAGGCCACCTTTTTCATAGAGGCTTTCATTCAGCAGAGCATGCCTTACTGCTTTGGGAAGATTCAGCCGTTTGGTAGGGGCATAAAGTTAATGTGCAGTTTGTAAATATGCCAGTGAAACCACTTCTGCTGCTCCTGTTATTGCGCATTTATTTTACTTTGGCTCTGAATCTGATGGCACTCACTACAGACTGCGCCCTTCTGGCCTTCCTTTTTTTTTTGCCAATGTAGTCGTCCTTTTATTTCTTGCTGCCTCCGCTACAAGAACTGAACATCCTCCATTGGCTGATGAAGACAAGTATGCAGACGGCAAGATTTTTCAATAACTTCCAACTAAAAATAGCCCTGATCCAAGCGTGTGGTATTTGCAAGTAATGCAGTTTTGGTCAGCACTTAGTATACAGAGCAAAAGCTGCAGAAGGTACCAAGAATACCCATCCACGGTTAGGCATTCATTTTACAGTGGTCTCGGGATTTCTTCCTCACTTTTCCCCATTAATAACCAATAGGAGTAGAATTCACCATCCCCATGTCGTTAATTGGTATCTTGATCTTGGAAAGATAAGTTGCAAGTTCGCTATCGAGATCTGTGTCGGCGCTTTAAGCACAACTAATGAAAACAAAAATCACTGCCCACTCTGACCATGGCAAGCACTACTCCTGTCAGACAGATCCAACTGAAGGGTGTTGCACGGAGACAAGAGGCCCTATACAGGGGGAAATGCTGGGGGTTGTCTGAAAAGAAACAACCAGAACTGTGGCGAGAAAGATACAATTTGTTTATTGTTGCAGCGAAGTTTGTTCAGGAATCCTCAATCGATTGGGGTCCGCTCTCAGGTGAATCTATGATAAAATGCAAGAGGCTGGGAGCTGGCCAGTTAGCCATTAACTGGTGTGCAGTGCTCTGTAAGATCATGTCATAGTGGGAAAAGAGCTGTAATTAATTATCACTGCCTGCTTTGCTTTATTCTGGAAAATTGATCGTCTAAACTTAAAGCAAAGCCAGGAGTCGAATGCAAACCCCTAGCATTTATTATAGGCATTTTCTTTGAATTTCACAGACTCAGACTGTTTTATTTCCTGGCACTTTTATCAATTTACTTCAATTCTGGGACAAGTTGGCTAGAGACTCTCTCCCTCCTGCCATGTGGCCACTTCCTCTTACAAGACATAAATACAGAAAGTTTTATAGTGAGAGGATTACAGTAGCCTGTGAAAACTTAACAACAAGGCATAAGGGGAAACTTTAAACCTACTAAAATGTTTTCTAATGCCTCATTTATGTTCATATGTGCAGACAAATATGGCTGTAATCTTGGAAGCAGCACCTGTGATTGGTGGAAGCAACCATTGCAGTTTGTGCGGGAGGGAGCAGAGGTCACTAATCACAGAGAGAAAACATCTAGTCACTGTGGCAAGATGCTTGACTAACACCGTGAATCTCCAAATAAATTCCCCTGAGTTTCGAAACAGCTCCTGGAAGCTGTGAAAATAAAAGCATTAAACGCAGGGATTGGGACAATTGTAGGAGGGTAGGAACCAGTGGTTCAGTGATGACCGTGTCGAAGGAATGCTGATGAGAGCTTTGCATTAGTCCAATTTGGTTAAACTAAACCTATCAAAGAAAACTAAAAATTGTACTGTTTGTAATTACAAGTTACAAAAGCCTTTTTTGGACAATTCTGCTTCTGTCTTTGACCATAAAGAGGTACCAGAAGATGAGAGAAGGGATTATAACTGCTGAAGCTTGTAGAAATGCAGGCTATCTAGAAAGAAAGCATTTGAGTTGCTTGCATCGCGATAATTCAGTGATGGCCTTCTGCATTAGCATGGTTAACAGTGCATTAGCAGTTGATGTTGGCAGCTTAGAGTTGCATATAAAATCTATTATTCCACACTGCATGATATACCTACCTGCAACAATTAAAACAATTGATAAGTTGTAGAATAAGGCACTTTACAACACCCAATATTAACAGTTTTTACGACAGTAATCGAACGGGTGTCTGCTCATGCCTGTGGTCTTGTATCGAATCTGATATCTAATATTAAGTGGTTTTCATATTTCTCTCCTTCGTCATGGTAACTCCTCTTTATAGAAAGAAAAAACATTTATGCCTTTCATATCCCCAGGACATTTGAAAGCACTTCACAGCCAATTAGCTATTTTGGAAATGTACTTACTGTTGTTATATGGGCAAATGCAGCAGCCAGTCTTCATGCAGCAAGTCCTATAAATAGCAATGAGATAAATGCCCAGTTAATCTGTTTTCAGGGATGTTGGTTGTAGAATAGAGGATAGTCATGACATCATGAAAACTGCCAAGTTCTTCCTTGAATATTAATGTCACCTCCCACAGTGCAGGATTCCCTTGGAACTGTACCAAAGCATCATCCTGGGATATATGCTCAAATCCTGGAGTGAGGCTTGAATGTATGACTTTCTCATAGCCAGTGGTAAGAATGCTACCATTGAAGCTAAGCAGACATTGACTATTAGTGCTCTGTAGGCCTTTACTTTGTCAGTGGATGTTCAGAATAACAGCCAAGTAATTGTCCATGTTATTTTAAGCTGATGCTGTTAAGTATTTTTTATGATATACTGATCATTTTAAGCCTGGTTTTATGTACTTATTGACATTGTTATGGTTTTTGTATTTTATATTTATCAAACTTTTAAATGAATAGTGCAACAAAAAAAATACTGATTCCCCAATGTCTCATTGAGGTTTTCCAATAATAGCCGAGGCATAAATCACAGAAGGACCTCAAGTTTTATCCTTGCATTGTGCTGAGTTAGCACTCCTAAGTTAATCAAGGGATAACTGGCCAGGGTCTCCACTCCTGATCACTATACATAAGCACTCGTAGATGTTGGGTGAAGATTGAGCATGACCCACTGCCAGGCTCAAAAACAAAGCGTGGTCACTTGGGGAAGGATCCAAAAGTGACCAGGAGAGAAGGAAGAAATAGATGGAAAAATTTGGAAAAATAAAATAAGACCAGTCCTACATAAGATGTCAGGAGTTCCATGGTGATTGCTGAAGAAAATTCTGGATGTTCATATCAATTTTCATGTGTAGAGGAGCCGATTGACTGTAAACAGTGTTGAATTTAATAGGAATCTGATTGTGACCAATGCAGCTCAAGAACAGGAGGAGAAATCTTTTTTTTTAAATGCCTACATGCTGTAGAGGGCTGTGAAGACGTTTGCAGAGCACAAGCCCAATGACCAGTGGGTCTACCCTTGCATTTCATTTTTTATCTAAAGATTCCTTGAATTGAAGATAAAATGTGTCAGGAATTGGAATGATTTAAGCCAGAGAATTAAATGGCTGGGGACAAGCTGGCAGTCAAACTGTTTATAGCAAAGAAACTTGTGGCAGGAAAGGTCAGGCAGTTGCCTAGTTCTAAAAAAAAGTTTGCACATTATCTTATGAATGATTTCTAAGAGGTTTACAACATGACTTAAGATACTCACTACTAAAAATAAACATCATTATCCTTTTAATTTGATTCTCAAATTTTTATGGTGATCATTTCTAAAGTAAAAGTCATTTGTTCTTTTGAAAGAAGTTTGACTTTATACCCTGGAAGTGGAGAAACAAACATTTGAAAGCCTGTTATATTTGTAGATAAAAAATATTCTTGTTTCCTCCTTGTGCTACAGCTCATCTTCAATTTGGCTTGAACACATAATTCAGGCTGACACTTCAGTGCAGTACTGTCAAAGGTGCTGTCCTTCAGATGAGACATTAAGTCATGGCCCTGTCTGCTATCTGAGTTGGACACAAAAGATCCCTTGGTACTATTCAAAGAGCCAGGGAGTTCTTCCCAGTGACCTGACCAAGAGTTATTTCTCAACCAACATCACTAAAACACAGATTATCTAGTCATTCATCTCATTGCTGTTTGTGGGAGCTTGCTGTGTGCACATTGGCTGCCATCTTTCCTACATTACAACAGTGATGACACCACAAGTACTTCATTGGTTGTAAAGTGCTTTTATCCTGAGGCCATGAGAAGAGCTATGTACAAGCGAATTATCTGAAATACACTGTCAGAACTACAGGTACACTGTGATTTTTCCAAGGGGGTTTTCAAAAATCATCCCTACAATTTGTGCAAAATTATCCTGTAAAACTGCAAATTTTTTCCATACTTTATTTCGTTTCACCTGCATTATACAAATCCACATTAGATTCATGCACTGTGCTTGTTCCTTTCACTTATGTTGTGTTGATTCATTTATAAAATTTACAATATCCTAATACTTTTAATTACTTTTTCCTGAATCATCTTCCTCTCTTGCGTTGCTTTTACCAGGTAACATTTATCCAGGAGGAAGGCATAGCCACCACTAACCCTGCTTCTTAATGTGTTGTCCATGGAGGAACAGTCCAGTTGATCAAGGTGAAGTAACTCACAAAGCATCAGAGAGGCAATTGCTCAGAAGTCAGAGGAAATCATAACATGAGTGGACAGCATTAGTATATGGGACATTAGATACCATTGACAGGCTCCAGGACTTCCTTGCATTTTGGAGCAAGTAGACACAAAAACCCAGATATCATGGACGGATAACTTCCACATTGCTGGTAGAATTCACGCCCATTAATAGATAACCTTCCAAACAGCCAGTGAAATCAAAGAGGCAGCCTCAACTTTCCATGGAAAGATAGCAGCCTGTCTTATGTATCACTGATAGATATCCTCTATACTGCCAGAAGAATATTGCAGCCAGGATCTACCAGTTTTCAGGAAAATCAGAAATCTGAGATAGAAAAACCCTTTCCCTGCACACAACCCCCACCACCACCCCACTCACATGCACACACACAGATTGTTAGTGAAATCAGGCACACAGGCATATTTAGCCTTCAGAATGATCTGTTACAGAAGGATAGATTCCTTGAATGCTTTAAAATCAACTGTCATAGATGACTAATTACCTCGATCACCAGGGAAATCAGATGCCACACACTCATGGAACTATTCGTCCATTGGACAGAACAAACAAACACAAACAATAAATGGAATATTAAATAAGTCAATGGAAACACCTACCAAGAATTTTGTAACAGGCAGTCTATTGATCCTGTTGCTTCCAGCTAATTCCAATGAGAAAGATGGTGGTATGCAAATTCCTTTTCTGTGGCTGTTCAAACCGTATTGCACAGACACAAAATGGGGCAACTGATCAAAAACCAATCAAACCTTCCATACACAACCAGATTTCCCCAACTGTGGCAAACTTAGATGCAAATTTATTTAGGATTTAATATTTTGTTCGGAATACATCTTTATCACATTGTAGATTAAATTGGATTTGACCCAAATGGTGAGTTCTGTTGTGTAGAGGATCATATGTTGGACTGTGTAAATTTTAAAATCATATTCCAACTTGTTTTGAAACGTACTATTCAAGAAAAAGTTTGAGTGTTTTCTATTCAGATGCTGTGAACAGCAGAATTACTGATGACTCATACTTAAAGATAGGATGTACTTGTGGGAAAAGATTATTCTCTTCAAATATATTGAGCAAATGTGTTTTCGTTTGCTCTATAGGAACATCTTGAATCTGTTTTGTAGTTTCTTCTGTATTGCTCAACCCCATTAAAAAAATAGTCAGTCCTTTTCCTTCCCCTCCCAAGGTGAAGGCGGCGACTCATGTTAGAGTCAGAGCCAAGGACACCAGCTACTCTGCTGTCTTGCTTGAGTGGCCATTAATCATGTCTTGGCTTTGACATTATCAGCAGGTATTTGATCATGAGGGTGGGGAAACTCAGCCAAACCCAATCTTGTCCTGAGCCAATATCCACATCCATGCCTTTCCAGCAGGGGCCACTGCATTGTCATCAGCTGAAGGAACCCAGGCCAATCCAGAGCCTGTTTCACCACCTCAGTTGACATGACCTAACTCAGCAATAAATTGAACAAGTGACCTTTCTTGTCTATGCAACTCAACTACTCACCTGATAATTTCAATGAGACATTGGAGGAGCAAATCCCATTTATTAGAAACAAACACTTTTTTTAAAAAACATACTCAAGTTGAGAGGCTATTCTTACTTATTGAACTTCTTCCTACAATGAAATTAAAGTTTTCTATAGAAATAAGAAGCTGGTCTTGCCAAACTTCTAAGCTTTTAGCTCCAGTTACTTGTTTCGTTTATCTTGTGTACTTATTTAATGTGTCTACTATGTCTCTCTGTTTACTGATCTTCAATTTTCTTTCAATTATTATTTTTCTCTGTACTTCCCCTCACTGTCTCTGATCCACAGATCATTCACCACCTGAGAGGGTAGGAAGATGACCTATTCTCAAGGCCTCTGTCAGTGTAGGTCTACATCCAGCTATCAGTAAGTGGGTAAAAGCAGCCTGAGGTGACCCTCCCTCCAGTATTTCCATTCTGTGTGTGTGTTAATGAATCCTGGCCTTTCCACATTAGGGCAGCTGACCCACTGTTGGACACAGATCTGTGTGGTACAGTGCATTGTATCTCTATGTCAATGCATCATTGTACCATCCTCGTTATATTACCTTTATGTGTTTAAATGTAAGTTTCACTTTCACTGTTCTTTTATCAGGATTTGATGTACCATAATGCAGGTTACAAGTAGACATCCCACAAGTATTTAAACAATTTACTTGTCATCTTCTAAACACTAACACTGCCAAATGTCTTAAAGACGGCCTCCCTGGTTTTGTCTCCAATACACACAAAACAAAATCCCATTTTTAGTATTAGCAAAGTTGAGAATCCTTTTAGTGCTGTAATCCGTTCCATTCCTCTGATGTCTTTCAGGTCCTTCCCCCTTTCATTCACCTTTGGTCACAGGCTCCCATTCTCAGTTTTCTGTGCATTCATACACATTGCCCTTATTTAACATTCTAAAGGTTACCCTTTCTAGCTGTGCATCCTTTTAACCGTACTATTATTATTATATGCTATTATTAAATACTATTATTCTCCCAGCATTACAAATTCATTCATTTTGCCAGGAGAAATACAAGAGCAGCAGCCATTCTGTTTTTTTTTCTGGCAGTCTTGACTCTCAATTAAGAGAAATAATATTACTGAGCTTGCCTCAAATACCGCTGGCTCTCTCTTATGCTGGCTTGTAACAACAGCTACTTCTGAAAGTGTTTAATCTTTCCCCTGTGGGATTTAACAAACACAGAAATATAATTACAGTCAGTAAATTATCCAATCACTAACTTGTCCAAATGATGTACTTCCAGGATCAACTGCAGCATTTGCTGTAATTCGTACTGCCCTGTATGAAGGACTACTTCTAAAATTGTTTAATCAGCCTTCTGTGGAACCTTACAGACACAGTTCAAAAGTCAGTTGACCAATGCACCACGGTTTTTGCTAATTTCACAGGAAAACTCTACCAAATGGAAAATGACAAGCAGAAGTATTTATTTAGCACCTTTCACAACTTCAGGACATCACAAATGAAGTACTTTTCAAGTGTCGTCACTGTTACAAGGCAGGAAAGATGGCAGCCAATTTTTGCAAATTTTCACCAACAGCCAAGAGATAAGTGGTCAAATCATCTGTTTTAGATGTTGAATAAGAGACAAATATTGACCAGGGAGAACTCAGCCCTTCTTTGTATAGTGGCAAACGGGAGCTTTTATGTCCACCGGGGGGGAAGACCAGGCCTTGGCTTAACATCTCACCTGAAAGGCAGCACATTGTACTGCAGTGAAGTACCAGCCTAGATCATGTGTTCAAGTGTCTGGAGTAGGCTTGAACCCACAACATGTTGACTCAGAGGTGACAGTTGTACAAACTGAGCCGAGGCCTACACCACTATTTTAAACGGGAGGTAGAGAGAAAGCAGGGAATTATAAACCAGTCAGCCTGACGTCGGTAGTGGGGAAAATTCTAGAGTCCATTGTCAAAGATTTTATAGCAGAGCACCTGGAGAACAGTGGTAGAATCGGACAGAGTCAGCATGGATTTACGAAAGGGCAATCATGCTTGACAAATCGACTAGAATTCTTCGAGGATGTAACTAGTAGAGTTGATGAGGGGGAGCCAGTGGATGTGGTTTATTTGGACTTTCAGAAGGCTTTCGACAAAGTCCCACATAAGAGATTAGCATGTAAAATTAAAGCGCATGGGATTGGGGGTAGTGTATTGCGATGGATAGAAAATTGGTTGGCGGATAGGAAACAAAGCATAGGGATAAATGGGTCTTTTTCTGAATGGCAGGCAGTGACTAGTGATGTACCGCAGGGGTCGGTGCTAGGACCCCAGCTATTCACAATATACTAATGATTTAGATGAGGGAACTAAATGTAATATCCCCAAATTTGCAGATGACACAAAACTAGGTGGGAGGGTGAGTTGTGAGGAGGATGCAGAGAGGCTTCAGGGTGATTTGGACAAGTTGAGTGAGTGGCTAATGCATGGCAGATGCAGTATAATGTGGATAAATGTGAGGTTATCCACTTTGGTAGCAAAAACAGGAAGGCAGATTATTATCTGAACGGCTATAAACTGAGAGAGGGGAATATGCAGCGAGACCTGGGTGTTCTCGTACACCAGTCACTGAAAGTAAGCATACAGGTGCAACCGGCAGTAAAAAAGGCAAATGGTATGTTGGCCTTCATAGCGAGAGGATTCGAGTACAAAAGTAGGGATGTCTTGCTGCAATTATACAGGGCCTTGGGGAGGCCACACCTGGAATATTGTGTGCAGTTTTGGTTTCCTTATCTGAGGAAGGATGTTCTTGCTATAGAGGGAGTGCAGCGAAGGAACCAGACTGACTCCTGGGATGGCGGGACTGACATATGAGGAGAGATTGAGTTGGTTAGGATTATATTCGCTGGAGTTCAGAAGAGTGAGGGGGGATCGCATAGAAACCTATAAACTTCTAACAGGACTTGACAGGGTAGATGCAGGAAGGATGTTCCCAATGGTGGAGGAGTCCAGAAGCAGGGGTCATAGTCTAAGGATATGGGGTAAACCTTTCAGGACTGAGATGAGAAGAAATTTCTTCACCCAGAGAGTGGTGAGCCTGTGGAATTCGCTACCACAGAAAGCAGTTGAGGCCAAAACATTGAATGTTTTCAAAAAGGAGTTAGATATAGGTCTTGGGTCTAAAGGGATCAAAGGGTATGGGGCGAAATCCAGAACAGGCTATTGAGTTGGATGATCAGCCATGATCATAATGAATGGTGGAGCAGGTTCGAAGGGCCAAATGGCCTACTCCTGCTCCTATTTTCTATGTTTCTATGCTTCAAGGTAAATGGCATTGCATATACAAGTTTTGTTGCCCTTGCTTTCTGCTTAATCCAAAAGGGTTATCTAAAATTTCCAGAACATGGGAGGGTATGCTGAACTCCCATGCCCTTTGTAGCACATTACACTGTAACTTCTTGAGACAGGATACTTAATTCCTTTATATTTTACAGTAAGTGGATACTTGCAATTAAGACACATAGGGTTAACTTCCCCAGTATCGTTTACAGTACCACATTAAATCAATAGCCATTTTCTTGTAGACTTCAATTACTGCACAGAAATCAATGATTATTCGTTATACTTGTTGAAGAAAGATACACATGCAAGGAGTGAAATGTCTCCAGGCATTAACAAGATTTTACTCCTATATTCAGACTACACACAAAAATTTTAGAATGGATTTATACCGAAAGTACATCAAAGCGAGGAGTTGGATACATGAAATGTGAGCAGCCCCCAGGGTAACCCCAAGGAGCTGTGATATTTTGTATGAAGACCCACCTAGAGCATCACATAACTCCTCGTTCAATTGTATATGGAATAGGGTGTGTTTAATAAAAAGCATAACTATGTAACAGTCAGAGCACAACAGTGCCTTGTGCTTCTCGCTTTTTCTTTCCTCACCCACTACCCTTGAATTTTTAAGGTCTTGCCTTAAATATAATAAAGAAGTCTTGCAATAATTGTATGGAGCTTTGATAAGATCACACCTGGAATACTGTGTGGAATTTTGGTCTCCATATTTAAGGAAGAATATACTTGCATTGGAGGCAGTACAGTAATGGTTCCTGGGATGAGAGGGTTGTCCTATGATGAGAGGCTGAGTAAATTGGGTCTATATTTTCTGGAGTTTAGAAGATTGAGAGGTGATCTCATTGAAACATTCGAGGTTATGAAGGGGTTTGACAGGGTAGATACTGAGATGTTGCTTCCCTAGCTGGGGAATCTAGAGCAAGGTGGCACAGTTTCAGGATAAGGGGCCGAGCATTTAGGACTGAGATGAGGAGAAATTTATTGACTCAAAGGGTTGTGATTCTTTGAAATTCTCTACCCCAGAGGGTTGTGGATGCACCATAACTGAATATATTTAAGGCTGGGATCTCTCAGGGAATCAAGGGATATGTGAGTGGGTAGGCAAGTGGAGTTGATGCTCAAGATCGGCGCAGGCTTGGGGGCCGAATGGCCTGTTCCTGTGCTGTACTGTTCTTTGTTCTTTGTAAGATCAGCCATGATCGTATTGAATGGCAGAGCAGGTTCGATGAGCCTGCTCCTGCTCCTATTACGTATGATCTTATGTTCTTATGCAACTTTCACCTCCTCCCTCCCTTGGGGTGGGAGGAGCTACAACTGCATCTATTCACCACCCATCCCCTCAGGATTATTATTATGCAGGGCACATAACATATGACAAAGAATTGGTACACCTCCAGTGAACTGCATGTAACATCTGTCCTGAATGGATCCAGTTGCTGGGAATGTATTTCAGCTTTGCAAACTGTGTGAACTGGAGCGTCTAATTTAACATTTTTGCAGGTGTGCTGGCTTAACAGGGAACAGCATGGGTTCAATCTTCCACTGACCAATCATATCAATTGTCTGTGATCTCAAATTGCCAAGGAAGGGCTAACTGAGGCAGAATTTGGCCATCATGGCTGGATCTAGGAAAGCTGGCAAACATATGGCAGATCCATAGCAACACAGCGCAGAAAACACTCTTGGTTTGATGGTGCTTTTATATCTGGTTCGACCTTACCATGCTTTTGCATTGCCTCTTTGTTGCCAAAATAAAACTTGAATGTTTAAATTTGACTGGACAAATGCCAGCTTTGCAAAAATTACAATACTCTCTATTTGTTACTATTTGTTGTTGTCTTGTAATTGCTTTGAATTGGTATAAACAGCAGGTTAGATGGTACTGCTGTTCATTTTTGGATGATGAGAGCATTGTTTTACTCTGTTCCTTGTGTACAATTACTTGTGCACTGTTAAATAATCAGGACAAGAGAAGGTGCTGAGTGAAATGTGTCTGCTTCCTCACAGGAACAAAGGGGAAATCAAATGACACAAGGCTACTGACCAGCAACCTAAGACTGTCAGTTACAGAGAAGATTTGAAGAGGGCGTGGAACAGGTCTATTTCCTTTTCAACATGCTGTCAGGCAGCTAAAAGAAGGGGCAAATAACTGAACAATTGTGAAAATGCTTAACAAGGTGAAATTTACTGCACAGTATCTACAGTATGATATTGCTTTAAAATACAGTATCTTTTGTGCAGTCTGTTATTTCACCATGGTTACCACCAGCGAATCCTTGTATCGCTTTGCGGTTCTTCGTGGCTCAAACAATGATCCCCAGTGGCACTACTATGCTTGTTCTTCATGACTGGAACAATTCCCTATGCAAAAACAAAAAGGGAACATTGAAAAAGATTAGGATTAAGAGCAATGTCTTGTGAAGAAGCAAACAGTTTTCAGCTCATGGGCTTAAGCACAAGATCTGTTGTCGAACCAAATAGTGCTGCTTGAACAATTAGTCTCACATCAAAACCCACTCATTGAGAATGGGGCAGTTCTTCATGAGGTTTTGATCCAACCACTATATATTCAATAAGCACTGTGTGTTAGATTATTCCTATCGAACTTAAAAATAAATGACTTCTTAAATTACATGTCACTTACAATTTAATAACCATGTATCAAAGATTTTTCAACACATGTGCAGTTCCAAGCAAAATTGAACAGTCTTTGATCTGTAGAAGTAGTAATTTAAAGAAGCTGGTGCCTGAAATGATGTTAGCCTTTCCAGTTAGATATAAGGCAGAAATATATAGAGATATACCAGTGAACGTGTTGGAATTTACTCGTGGGTAGTTTGGGGCGTGTATGATGTTCCATTAATTGTTACCCATGGCCAGCTGGTTTTGCCAGTTGTTTCTCAGAAGGCCTGCATTTTGTGTCTTGGAAGCCTTGTTAAATCCATCAGGGCAAGTGTGGAGACCGGGGCACTTATAGTGGTTTTGGGTCTGTGAAGCTGCGATCACAGTGGCTCCACTGCAGAACACTTTGGCCTGGATTTTGCGATAATAATAATGATGAGGCTATCAACGTTCACCGTTATCATGGAGTAAATCAGATAGCAACTTCTGGCATCCACACATACACAGTTAAATGTGGAAATCAACAAGTTGCTGTCCAAGTTGCCCTACCCTTCAACAAGCTGCGCTATACCAGTTCCTCGCCAATAGACCAAGCATTGAAATGCATGTAAGTACTTGAAGTTGAATACTTACCCATTAGAAACCCACGAAACATGCCAGAAAAAGTTAGGTTTTGACCATTCAAGTCTATGTGAATTTCTAACTGTATGGTAAGTCTTAATTACAGCCAATCAGCCTCTCTGGCCCTGAAAATGAACTTTTTCAAGAGTGGTGACCAATTCCTTCAAATTTCAATTATTGTTGGAGATTTTTCTAAAAATTGAAAATTAAAATAAACATGTTGTTTTACTTTCTCTTTCTGTCTTTTTTGACTCTCTTAATCCCACCTTTTTCCCTCTCCGTATTTTTCTTTCTGTACATGATTTTACAATGAATTAAATATTTTTAAATTAATTCCTGGGTGTGGGCATCGCTGGCAAGGTTGGCATTTATTGCCAATCCCTAATTGCCCTTGAGTAGGTGGTGGTGAGCTGCCTTCTTGAACCGCTGCAATCCATGTGGGGTAGGTACACCAACAGTGCTGTTGGGAAGGGAGTTCCAGGATTTTGACCCAGCAACAGTGAAGGAATGGCAATATAGTTCTAAGTCAGGATGGTGTGTGGCTTGCAGGGGAACTTGCAGGTGGTGGTGTTCCCATGCATCGGCTGCCCTTGTCCTTCTAGTTGGTAGAGGTCGCGGGCTTGGAAAGTGCTATCTAAGGAACCTTGGTGTATTGCTGCAGTGCATCTTGTAGTTGGTACACACTGCTGCCACTGTGCGTCGATGGTGGAGGGAGTGAATGTTTGTGGATGGCGTGCCAATCAAGTGGGCTGCTTTGTCCTGGATGGTGTCGACCTTCTTGAGTATTGTTGGAGCTGCACCCATCCAGGCAAGTGGTGAGTATTCCATCACACTCCTGACTTGTGCCTTGTACATGGTAGACAGACTTTGGGGAGTCAGGAGGTGAGTTACCCGATGCAGAAATCCTAGTCTCTGATCTGCTCTTGTCGCCACTGTATTTATATGGCTACTCCAGTTCAGTTTCTGATCAATGGTAATCCCCAGGATGTTGCTAGTGGTGGATTCAGCAATCGTAATGCCATTGAATGTCAAGGGGAGATAGTTAGATTCTCTTTTGTTGGAGATGGTCATTGCCTGGCAGTTGTGTGGCATGAATGTTACTTGCCACTTATTCGCCCAAGCCTGGATATTGTCCAGGTCTTGCTGCATTTCTGCATGGACTGCTTCCATGTGGAGTCGCAAATGGTACTGAACATTGTACAATCATCAGCGAACATACCCACTTCTGACCTTATGATTGAAGGAAGGTCATTGATGAAGCAACTGAAGATGGTTGGACCTAGGACACTACCCTGAGGAACCCCTGCAGTGATGTCCTGGAGCTGAGGTGATTGACCTCCAACAACCAGAACCATCTTCCTTTGTGCTAGGTATGACTCCAACCAGCGGAGAGTTTTTCCCCTGATTTCCAGTGACTCCAGTTTTGCTCAGGCTCCTTGATGCCATACTCGGTCAAGGGAAGCCACTCTCACCTCATTCTAACTTCTTTCCTGGTTTAGACTCTATGTACTTCACTAAGGTTTCTTAAATCTGATTGGTTGACTCCCAGATCCCCTGGCTTATGACAATAAGTTGCTGCTCAAAATCCCATGAAAAGTCTGTGGACAGCTGTGAGCATAACGAACGGTGAACATGTTCATTCGCCTCAGACCACAAAATCTAGTTGCTGTATTTCTCAGATGTTGAATATTTGGTGGTTGGAGAAGACCTCATTGCTGAAACTCGTGTGTTCATCTTGAAGGAAGCCATATTGCACCATCACATCAAGAAGGTAGAGGGCAGAGTGATTGAAAGGTGGGAAGGAGTAAGTTTGTGATTTTGTTTTAATAGTTAATTATGTGATAATGTTTAATTTTAGACAGAAAGTAGGGTGAAAAAGCATCACTACAGCTCTACCCCAGAACTGTTTTTGCTGCATTTTGATTGGGTGATAATATTGTCAGGGGCGGTGTCAGGTAAGGTTTGGTCCAATATTATTGGTTAATGACTAGAGTTCAAAATAGCCAAGAAGAGAAAGACTGACAGATGTTCACAGCAAACACTCCAGTTTCTAAAATGCCTGTTACATAAATACGTGTGTGCATGAGTTTGAAACAGTATTATTTCAGAAATATAAAGCCATACACTTGCTGTGTTTTTGTCATTTAACAAGATGACAAATTTTCCTTCATCAAAAACTGAATTCAATTTTCACATAATATTTAAATATTAATACTTAAATCGTACACAGATGAAATATTTTCCCTCCTTATGCTGTACCTTATTTCTGCCATCTCTGTAGGTCTAGATATGTTCATTCCACACAGTGCTGACTGACAGGAGGCAGTCAGGCAATCTACATGCACACCTCTAGCAACTTTTCTCCTAAACCTGCAGCGAAGTGAGGTACAAGAATGACGCAGGTGCCTTATAATTTCCCCTTCCTCTAGAGAAATACCTGACCCTCCCAGACACTCACATCACCCTGTGGGGAATCACTAAATGGGTGAAGTCATATATTACCATGTTACAATGCGTCAGTGCACTAATGCACAGTTTCATAATGACACCTGCAAGGTTGTCTATTTTAAAATGTTCCTGTTCAGTTGCCTCATTGCCCCACGGTAAAGTTATTTCCTTGCCACCTTTAAAGGCACAGATGTAAAGACTAACATTAAAAAATGGTATGAATGTTACTGTGATACCCTCACATCTGAATAGCCCTACTGCTCTGACTACCTGTCTAGACTCATACATGAAAGAATGGCCAGGTAGGTGACTGGTGTATGTAGAATTGTACTGTAGCAGGAATCACTGCTTCAAGAGAGGAGGAAGGAGAATTGTAGAGACATGTATTTTTTAAAATACAAATGCAAAACAAAATTGATAATTGTAACTAAATTACTGTGAATATTAGTTTCTGAGGAGTGCAGTCCTGCATGTGTTACAACGTAAAACAATGATTTAATCCCTCTAAAATTTGAGGGCAGCAGGATTCTGACTAGCAGTTACCATTTAATTCTATTTTAATTCTATTTCTAGGGACTCCTGCTGGTGTAGTATGAAACTACCACAACTATTAGACACACCTTGGCATAGGTGAAGAATTTTAAAGAAATCAATGGTGCTATGAAAGTCAGAAAGCATACAAACTGCTGCAGTTAAATTGGGTCTTTCAATGCATCTCAGTGTCTCTCAAAATACCATCAGTAAAATAAGTATAAATTGGTAATATCTGCACATCATGAAACTTTTATTACATTTCTTATTGTTTATTACGTTATTATTCTGGATTTTTATGTCCTGTGGGCTTCGGGACCCCGACAGCGGGACCAAATGGGGGCCCCAAGCCTGCACTTGCCGGGAGCCAGATTGGGGGAGCTATTTTCCTGGAAGCGGCATTGGAATTGTCTGCCTCTGAGCTCACTATCCAATTAAGGATGGTGGGCAGGCTCTGGATGGTGCTAGCCCAATTACAGGGCTGGCAACTCTAGTGCCTCGGCAGTCCCACCAAGAGGTGGGCACTGCTTGGGCAGGTAGGAGAATGTGAGGGCTCCTTAAGATGCAGGCACCCAGGGAGCAGTGGAAATAATCACATTTTTAGGGGGTCCAAGCAGTCAGCCCCCTCCTATTGGAGGGGAAACCCCTCCAGTGGCAGTGTTTGGGCCAAGAGCGTGATCTTTGCTGTCGGTAGCCCCCTCTTTGGGGGATAGAGCCTTGGGCTCTGATGGTGCCCTGGACTACTGCAGGGAGGCTGCCGCCATTAAGCTGGCGGCCTCCCCGTGCGGCGGTGGGTTGGGGGGAGAGGGTCAGTCCTCCAAATGAACCCTAATTGGGGCCTTAAATATGCAGATTGGCATCCTGCCGCCTTATAGTGGACAGCCTTTCCTCATTTCTGCCTGCCCTGGGGAGACTTACCAGCAGCGGGAATGCATTAGGGAGCCATCCTGAAGCAGCTCCCTGCTATTTTCCAGGCACCCACCACCCCCCCACCCCCCCGCCCCACCTCCATTTCTGCCACCCTAGGACCAGGAAAATTCTGCCCCATGTATCACCAATTTAACTTTCAGGCAACCTTTCATTGAGCCTCGGCATTCTTCCTTCAATTTTCAGTTGATCGATGTTTTGCTCCCTCAGCAGTTGGCTACATTATCCAGTCTCCATTATCCTTCCTGATGGTAGCGATTCCTGCTCTTTCTTGCTACACTACAGCAAATGTATGATTTCTTGAAAATTCGACAATTCCTCAAATAAAGCCATGCTTGCAACTGGAATAAATCAACCATCTAAAAAACAAATCAAATTTCTTACTGCATAACAGTGTTGTGAACTTCTTTTTCTTGTCCAATTATAATAAACATGTTTGCTTGTCCAATTGTTAAAAGTTCCGTACATTTTTCTCCTGCCCTGTTGCAGCACATAATATTTTGATTAAGAAATAATCACATGGGATTGCAGAATGTTTGAGGCAATATACAGCATCAACACACAGGCTCCTGGCCTGAACCGTACTCGATGACTGGGAATTTCAATATAATGTTGGAAGATCGTGAGCTGCAGTCCAGCCATTAATGAACTCCAAGCTGTGTGTATCTCAAGAGGGTTCATAACACAAGGGATTGTTGTGTCGTGAGGCACAGTGAAGTATTAAAACAATCACTGCCACGATAGAAACCCCAACACTGTATCCACATGCCTTAGAGTCTGTTAACATCATTAAATCAAACGTATACGTCTGACAGCTTACAAGGGGAAATATTTTACTGCATGCTGTTCTAACACAAAAATCCAAAAAAACACATGAACAGCTGGAAGAGAAAGTGTACAGAGCAAACAATTGGAATTTGAATTAAATGTTCAAAACCAACAATTTGAGGATTTTATCCTTTCATGATTCAATAAAAGGATACGGGGGAATAGCAGGAAAATAGAATTAGAGTAAACAGCTCCAACTGAAGAACTATCATCAGCACATGTGCAATTGACTGAATGTCCACATTCTCCGCTGTAATTTCTGTCAGGGCAATTGTAACCACGTGCCATGCAGACAGGTCACCATACAGTACATGGTTGACTGCATTGCTTCAATGGCACATGCAAGGACCTCACACAGTTAGACACTGGTGGACACTGTTCGACATAGTGCAGAAGCTCCCTGGCAGGCAATCCAATGCATCGAGCAGTTCTTCTTTTATAGGCTGGACCCTGGAAGTCTTCATCTTTACATCTTACGTAAGCTCGGCCTTCAGAGATTTCCTTCCAAGGCCATCCTTTACCCCTACCCTTGATCCTGCTCACATGTTCAATGATTCACCCACCACAGATCACACAAACTAACTCTATAGGGTACAGATGACTGATTTCTGAGCTATACCTTGCAAGGATGAGAGTGAGTGGCAGTTCATCTTCCAAAGAGCGGTCCTCATATTCTTCTGCTGTGGCTGGCCATGAACCGCTATGGACCTAAAAGGAGGCAAGAAGGATGAGGGTTAGCAATTAATGACAAGGGTAGCAGTAATAGATGAGTGACACACTGTAGCACTTGATGTGTGAGGGAGAGCATTCAGGGTAAGATGGCCAAACACTCTGTGGGATTGTTTTCCTCTGACCTCACACTCCACAATCTATCAATGGCAGCCTCTTCCCTTGGTGTGAGCAGTTAGATTGCTCGTGGTCCTCGTCCTATGTGAGTCTGCTCCCTGGTATTGTCTACCAGCTTGTCCTACAAGATTTTAAAAAATGGATTAGTGTGGTGGCCTGTAGAAAGGTTGTGTGTGTGTCAGGATAGCATAGTTTGGATGGTGAAAGGAAGAAGCAGCAGATGTGGGGAAGTGAGGGCAGTAATTGTGAGGGCAGTAATTGTGAAGGCAGTAATTGTGAAGGCAGTAATTGTGAGGGCAGTAGCAGGTGCAGAATGTGAAAATGGCAAAAGAAGGATGTGCAATGAAGTGTTATGTGATTGGAAGAGAGGGATAGGAAGTGGGGAAGAGAAGGCATGTGAGTGCTGGGGTTGTAGCACGATAATGCAGGGCTGAGCAGAGAGCTATGAATAGGAGTCTTAGTGGATATGATTAAATCATTGAAGTTCTTTTCTGCACTGTTGCTAGGTCCTCAGTACAATGCCTCATGAATTTACCTGTTTAGCCACCCTTCTTCCAGCAGGCGAGAAGAGAGCATCCTTCCTCCTGCTGATCTCCTCCACAAGGATCTACATGACATTGTCAGAATATCTTGGGGTCTTGCATTACTCATTTTCACTTAACTTTGCCATTTAAAGTACAGAATCATGAAGGGCAGACAAAGTGTACCTCTCCTTTAGAAGGTGCTGGCTGCCGTTAAATTGCATCTCTCCTGCCCAAATTTTCTTTCCTCAATGGATGAGCTGCAAATAACCGGCATGATAGCACCGACCACTCACCTATCATTTTGAAGTGAGGCATGAGCTGGGCATGTCACTGAGTAATGGGAACAACCATATCCATTGGTAGAATACATGCTACTTTTCAACTTGTGAGGATGAAATAAGCTCGTGCTGTTTCTAATGTTACACGTAAAATCATAAATATTCCTTCTGCGTCGCCTCCCTGTCACCATGTGATTCTTTGGTTGAGAGAATGGTTCATTCTAAGCCACCTCATTGTCAATAAAGCTCAGGACGGCCCACTTCCAAGTGTAGGACAGAATCCTCTGCAATCTTCCTGGCCCTTCAGTCTCTCTATCCATGGGGTACTTCAGTATCATGATATACTCACCCCTGGAATGTGAATTGGGGTGTATATTCAAACTTACATGCTTGAGTAAGAATGCAAGCCTCTGCCAGTAAACCTAATAATCTCTTTGTGGAGAAGTACAAACCTTTCAATGATCCTCGATGGCCAAACAGCACACTAAATGCAGATCTTCTTGTTATTCATCACGAACAATGATAGTCACAAGAATTGCCCATCTGAGCTGCCACATGCTATGGAGAGCAGTTCTTGAATTCTTTTTGTAACTTTGGCAGGGAAGCACACTGAGTCTATGCCCAGTTATGCAATATTTGATCTATCTACTTGTCAGCACACATCATGTTGTCCATGATATTAGTCAACAATGCCCTTCAAGTGTTTCCCATTATCTGTGGAAATCTGTTTCAGCTTCTTCTCCAGTTACCTGATGGTATTTTGCAAAACTTCAGCTTTGCCTTTAGAATATTTCCGTAGTGCTAGCATTGGTCACCATCATTTTGCACGTTGTCACAGGTTCACTATGGAAAGCACATTTTGACAATCTTGTATTATCTGTTAGGATGGTCTATGCTCAGCAATAAGACTATGCTCTTATCATCATTACCTTCAAATAGTCGTGTGCTAAATCCCTCAGAAATGTACTGTCATGCAGGCCCCCACCTGCCAAAAATGCGGAATATTAATTTTGCCACATGGACATTAAATTTCAAATTGTTGCTGGGAAGAAGAGAAGGCCTGTGGCAAGGACTGCCAGACCTTGGCTGGAAAAAAGACATTTGCATAACAACAGACGGTGTTTGGAAGGCCAAAGCAGCCATTCCCTGACATTCAACCCACAATGGACTTTTGATCATCAGACGTTGAAGGTGGGGGAGCTCACATTCCAGGTTGACTGCTAAGATGGCAAACAGACATAGTCAAACCAGCCAGTCACATGACTAACCTGCTGGGCAACCTGAGTTTTTTGAATTTGTACAAACATTTTGGGCAGAAAGCTATTTACTCCTGGATAGAAAAGACCTCTCCTGGCTGGCTCACCACAGCCTCTCCTGTCTGCTCCCTCTTTTTCTCTTGGATCTCCAAAACCCACTGAAGACACATGAACCCCAAGAGAGAAAAGTCTCCTACAGTGAACAAGGTTTAAGAAGAATACTGGGCCCCAACGAAAATCAAGATCTACCTACAATCAAGGACTCTAAAGCGAGCTTGTAGCACAGTAACAAAAAACCCTCTTCAGAGATCGCCTCAAACTTTTCCACTTTATTTTTCTTCTGCTCCTTCTGTCCCTATCTGCATATGTGTGTTGCATATGCATGCTAGCGTGGACACATTGTGTATCCGTAGGTGTTAACCAAATTAGAGTTTAAGTTTAATAAATTTCAACGTTTCTTCTTTAAACCTGAGAAAACCTGTTTGTGCTGGTTTCTTTGCCTTATAATTAGAAAGCAGTGAACAAGGATTCACCAAAGGGGGAACTAAAAAAAACAGTGTGTTTAAAAAAAAACCCTGTTACAGTAAGACCAGGTGAAGGCTGAAAGGGAACCCTAGACCTCTTTCTCACCTGGTCGTAACATGTACATTTGCTGAAGATTGGGATTTGTATTAATACAGATTTGCATATTCATACTTTTATTCTGTTGTAAGTTGAGATCCATAAAACAACATAGCAGCTCATACATGTTGGCCGGTGTTTTTCCAAGAGGTAGGTAGTCCCACCGCCAGGACCAAAAGTGGGACCCAAGCCTGCGTGGGCGGGCAGTGGACCTGGACGGCATTTTATCGGTGGAGCCTATTAAGAGGCTGCTGTCTGGACCACCATCCAATGAGGACAGCAGTCCACTTCCCAGAACTGTCAGCCCAAGTACAGGGCCAGCAGCTCAGCAGCCTCGGTAGCACCACAGATAGAGGTTGCCACTGTTGAGACTGCAGGAAGAAGAGACTGCCTCCATATTGAGGCACCGTCAAAGGCCAGGTAAGTTTTCTATTTACTGTGGGGGATGGGATGGTGCATCTTTCAGCACCAGCGCCAGAGCTGTGGGGGCAGCCATTGCCATAAAGGAGACCTCCCTGCACCCCCCCCCCCCATCAGGAACATACTAGGAAGCTGACGGTTTACCTGGCGGTCTCCCCATGCGGCAGCTGCCCCTCTTAATACCGGTAAAATGCAAGTGGGGGCAGGAAGTGGCTGATAATTGGCTAATTAATTGGTTGAATTGGCTGCCTGCCTCTGAACAGCGGGCAGCCGTGCCGCTGAGGTTTCTGCAGCTGGTAATATCCTGTGATGGCAAGAAGACTCCCGATGCTGTCCACTGCCATTTTACGCCTCCCAGTCAGTCTCCAGAGGGCTGGTGAAATCCAGTCCGTTAAGTACAATGTTCCTAGGAGCAGCCACACTTTTCTTGTCCTTTTTAACAGTTCTCAATCTAACCAATCCCTCCTTTGGGGATTTATTTGATTATAAATGGCTGTTTTGTTGACAGAAATGAAAATAAAGAACAAAATCCAGGTGGCATTAATACTAACATTAACATTTGTTCATCTGTTGTAGTCATTTATGCTCATTATTCACTTGAAAATGTCCAGACCAGTAATGAAATGTAACAGATGTACATGGACTAAATTTCCTGAGCTAACTCATATTGCTGATCATCTTTCTAATACATCAAATTATCATTAAGGTTGTGATTGCTTACTTCATAAGCCAAGATGGGTCTTTGTGATGATTTATATCCACATGGCTGTTTTGATGGGAAGTGTGTAAACCTCCAGGGCAAAGCAGATAAAACCGTAGGTCTCTAATGTCTGACACTTCATCCATGGATATAAATCACCTTGGAGGCCTGTTAGGTCTCCAATAAATAATAGTGTAACCAGGTATTTCCATGGTGAGTATACAAGCAGAAATGCAAAAATCTAAACTGCACACATGCAGTAATTCAGGTCACATGTTTTTCATTGGGTCAGAATATTTTGGCTTCATGTTTCTTTGTTTCATGGAGCAGCTGACTGGATACCATTGGTTTCAACTGAAGACATACAACAGGTGGATTTTGCTCACATTGTAAACTGGCTGAACCAGGCATTTGCTGCCCAAGAGAGGAAAGTTGATCCTCCATGATACATTTTGGTAATTTCTTTAAAGTTATTAAAATTAAAGTTAAAATTATTAGACCAGTTCTCCTATCTCCTATATCCTATAATATACTTTCAAGGTTTTAAACAGTTTTCAGCACCTTCAGATACATCGTTTTCTAAGCAGTTTCCAAATACTGCCAAGGCTGTGTGACTACTGGCTATGCTTGAGTTGCTTACCTTCACAACATCTGCAGAGAAATTGGAATTTTGGTTTGATTCCACCTTCATTTCCATGAACCCAGTTAGCAGCAATTCAGTTAAGGGAGCACTGGGACTGATCAGCTGTTTGCTCAGGCTGGGGGTGGGGGTTGGGGTAAACACAGTCCTGGACTGGTTGGACAAATGGCCTGTTTCTAATTTGTAACTTCTATATATTTTTATGTAACTAGGTACCTTGATTTGGGAGTAGGACATTCTTTCTAAACCATGACCGTAGTAATTACCTTCAAGAAGCCCAGCATAAAATTTGTACAGGATGTATTACACCTCAAATTTTCTTAATTGTTGATACCCCAACAGTCTCCAATATTGTTTGAGAGGTTGGATTTCCTGGATCTGCCCATGTTCCTCATACAATTGGAACATGGAAGTTCTGGAAGTTCATATTTACACTGGAATGTTATAAGATTCTCTTGTTATAAGATCCTAATTGATCTTGGTATGGTAACCTATAGTATCCCAATTATTGTGGCACCAAACAGAATTCCCATTGTCTACCTATCTGGAGAATGGTCCAGTCAGAAAAATGTCCTGTCACCTCTGGTGTCTTGATTTGAGCACATAATCAATGATTATATATGAGCAATGGGGCCAGTTTCGGAGACTGGAGACCATTGTCTTGTTCCAAGATTTAGGTTAAGATGGAGTCTGTGCTGTCTGTTTATAACTCCATAGAGATTTTGAGGTTGGCCCTAGTTTGTACTGTTGCATTTTGTGTTCTAATCCTTGAGCATATTCTGTATATTCTGTCTCGCCTGAACCTGTTTGGGCATTCCTTTCTTCATTTACTTTCAATACAGATGGATTTGTGGGCTTTGGTTTAAATAGGGCTGAAAGTTCCTGTACTTATTTCTGTCTGGGTTGCCATTTGGGAATTCTTGTTAATGTATTTTTTTTTTCTGGTTTGCATGTTTCAAATTATAGGAGTAATTTTATGAGTCTGTGACAGTGGGGAACCTCCCTCACTGGCTGGGACCTATCAGAAAGTCTGATGTGAGTGAGCTCAGAAATCTTTGGCAATGCATCTGAATTTTCAATATTCATACAATTTTCCCAATTTATGTATCTATTATTGCATTGGAAATGTTTCATTAAATGTACTTAAAAATGAATATCTCTCTAATGATGAGCCTCCTGTTTTCACGAGGAGAAAAAGTGATTGTCTGCTCATCTTGCATAGTTGCATTACTCTTGTTTCAAAGCCCAATTGTTGAACACAGGCGTGACCTGAATACAGTGGTTCATATTTACATGCACTTTGACCATGGGACCTTTCAGAAAATAAAAAGAATGAAGCACCCCTCTATCCTATTGTAAGTCAGATTACCTCCTCCACAAACCTAAGTCGTAGCTCCTTCATGCATGTGGTGAAAGGTAGTTGAGGAAAGTGCAGCAGTCAGTGTGCCCCCTCTGAAAGGTTTCTCTTGTTTGCAGCAACAGGTACATGGGGAAAAGGTCAACATTTTAACTTATGTACAAACCCAGATTCAGGTCATTATCCCAGCTGTTCATTAAGTAAAACAAATTCTGTGCATTTTATAGATCCTTCTTAAATGGAAGTGCTTACTAGTGAAACTTCTATTCTAAAGTCTTTGTGAATTTATATGGATTGTGAAAAGGATATATTTAAATGTATTAATTGGAAGTCCACTTTTCATTGCACGAAATAGACAGTTGATGTTGTCCTAGCTCGAAGACTTTGAAATTAAACTATGCAAATGTGCAAATGCTTAATGCATTGGTAAGAAATTTATTTCGTCTGCTATTTTAACAGAGGTGCTAATGTACTCAGAATAAGTAGGTTAATGCTCCATTAAAACAGTAGACAAAACAATTTGATAGGAATGCATTAAACGTGCAATTTAAATTCATATTCATCAACACAATGCAACTTTGTACTGTGCTTTATGGTAGACTACTTCTACGCTAAATAGTAGACTAATACATCGTACTTTCTTAATCAGCATTAGCCAAGTTTTGATACTTAATTGGTTTTTGAAAAAAGGATCCCACCAAAAACATTGACGACTCTTTTTCTTTCAATAGCTGACTGGCCTCCTGTGCATTTCCAGCATTTCCTGTTTTCATTTCAACTTAACAGCAATCACATTTTTTCTTTTCATCCTGACATTAAATGATGCCAGGCAAATCTATTAAAGGCTGCTTGTAATGTGAATGGGGCAATGGCATAGTAAAAATAAAAGTTGCAAATCCCCAGTCAGTTTATGGGATGGTGGATTGCTGTTTGTCATGTTACAAGAAGTTAGAATGTTAGAAACTTTAGAGGTCATTGTAAGTACAGACCTGGTGCTAAGGTTTAGGGTACCTAGTGGTGGGTTCCATTTTTAGACCAGTGATGTGTAGATTCTATGACTTCAGTCTGTAACAATGTCATAGTAAGACACTGGATTTTTGGATGGACAAGCAGTGGCTCGTGATGATGAAGGGTCACTGACCTGAAACATTAACTCTGCTTCTCTCTCCACAGATGCTGCCAGACCTGCTGAGTATTTCCAGCATTTCTTGTCTTTATTTCAGTAACTAGTGATGTGCACAGTGATCTATCTTGGGGCCTCTCTTATTCTATATATACACAAATGATTTGAAGATGATCATAGAGGAAATATCGGAATTTGCTGATAACACCAATTTAGGAATGTGGCAAACTATAAGAATAACGGGGACATAACCGAGGAAAATTCTGGCAATGAACAGAAAATGGAAATGTACTCCAAATGGAGTAGAAGTACAAAAAGATCCAAGGATACAGATACACAAATATTTAAAACCAGGATAACGAATGGTGTTAAAAAACAACTATAAAAAGAGAAAATGGGATTCTGGATTTTATATATGAGATGCTGAGCGCCAAAGCAAGGAGGAAATGGTGAGTCTGTGCAAGACGTTCGCTAGTGTACCATGCAGTTTCGGACGCTCCATTGTAAAAATATTAATGGCCCAGAATTTGATAGAGCAGGGCATCTCACAATGTGCCCCATTTGTTAGATTTTTTTCCCACCCTTTGGCTTGCAAAATTTTTGTGCCACATATTACTGGCGGTGCAAGTTGATAACAAGGGCAAAGGGCAACTGAGACCTTGATGATCGACACAACCAAGAGTCTGTCTCCTTGCCAATGAGATGTAAGGATAGAGACAGAAACAGAGGAATGAAGGAGAAGAAAATAGGGTCAATCAGAGTCATATTAGATACAGGAAGTGAAATAAAGAAAGGGAAAGAATGATTGGATTAAGAGAGAAAATATAGACACAAAGGAAAAGTAAGAAAAAAATAAAATTTAACATTTTACTACCTGCAGGAATGAGACTCCACAGTTTTAATTGTTCCCTTTCTGGACCAGAGATTGACTGACATTGCAGGAATATAAATCTTGTCTTAAAAAGGTCTTTACATGGCCATGTCCCATCCCTAACTTTCTGCAGTGCGTTTAATTCATTTCAGCAGTGAAAAGGGGGCAATTTCTTGAAAGTCACAGGGAGGCCATTTTCACAAGGCTGCAGTGCACTTCACACTGATGCAAATCATTCGGCGATTTGTGGTGATTTGCAACTCATGGTGTATACTCACCACAAATTATCGGGTAATTTACACACTAATAATGTTGCTCATTTGAATCGTCATTATTCTCCCAGCAAATTCTTCTCCAATATTGGAGTCAATGGAGCTGTTGGCAATGGTGTTGTTTTTCCTCTTGTCCCTCAGCAGAGGCGGAAAGCCGAGCTGCATAAGCTGCTCCCATGCCTGGGTGAAGGCCGGCAGCTGAAGGTGAGTGAAGTGCAAGGCAGATGAAGTGCATTCAAAGAAGTTCTCAAGCAACGATGGCACTCTCTCAGAGAAATGCTATGAACAGCATCCTCTCACCTGGGCACAACTGGAGCTCTTCAGTTTTGTTGATTGAAGGCTTCCCAACTTGTTAGTTTCACTGAAGAATCTCTCTCCATTGTGCTCTCATTTCGGTGACCCTGGCAAATCACTGACAGGTAAAGAAACAGGTGCCCTGGCTGTTAAAGCCAAAATGTTAGGCTATTATATTTAAATTACTCACCAAGAGCTGCATGGGGGTTCCCTGCTCGCCTTCAATCCCACCCCGGTGAAACCTGGAAGTGGGCAGGATAATGTCAAGATCCCAACCTGACGTCACTTTTAGGGAATGTAACTAACTACCACACCCAAACCCACCTCCCGTTGGCTATGAAAATTTCACCCCCTATTTCCAGATTTTTAAAACTGAATTCAAGTGCTCTGCATTATTATTCCAGGCCTCAAGATTACTCGTCTAATAACATAACCAATACACAACCAGGAATAACAAGATATAGTTATAACAAGAGGCTTAAAAAAAATCTGGGGCTGTATTCACTATAGTCGAGAAGGTCAAAGGGGATCTGATGTAAGTATTCAAAGTTTTGAAAGAGAGTGAGGGTAAATAGCCAGTGGATTGGTGATGGGAGATATTCACTTACGACTAGTATTAAAAATATATTGGGGGAGATCAGAAAAAAAGTTTTCATGTGATTGGTTATTTGGATATGGAATACATTGGCATAAATGACCATTGAAGTCAAGTCAACCACAACATTTAAGAGTGAATTAAAAACTTGAATATGAAAAATACAAAAGGAACAGAGCAGGGAAATGGGATCAGAGTAGATAACTCCAAGGTGGAGTCAGCACAGCTATAATATGCCAAATTGACTTCTTCTCTGCTGAACTGGCTGATTCCACAAATCTATAAATCTATTACATATTAAATCCAATCTAACATAAAATTTAAGTAGGAAAGAAACATTTGCTGGTTAGTACATGCCCAAGATAATCTGTCAACCGGTAAAAGTTCTCAATAAGCTAAGGATGGTCAGTATAGCACTAAGCATTTGTGTGAATATTATTTTCCACCTTTCTGCCATTATTTTTATTTTTACTCATGTCCATTTCTTTGGCTAAAATTTACCAAGACAGGAATTTCACTTCTATGTGCCATACATTCATACTCATTTGAAACTTGAGGCAGCTCGCTAAAGAACTCACACTTATCATCATAAATTACTGATCACTCCTGTTGCAGCCTGGAGCACACTGAGGGCCTCAGCAGAACCAGTCATTAGGGCAACAGCAGGAACCGTCATCGAGGATTTGAGCATTCTGCAACAACTCCAAAGATATTAATAGCTCCTTTGGGCCCCTCAATCCCAGACCTAGGTGCATTACATTTCCTGCAGTTCCTCCCTTCCAAGCTCAATGATGAACTGTCAGCAGTGCCTGAATTAGAGGTTCTAATCTGCAGTAGGATGTATTAAGAGGATGAAAGAAGGTGGCTATCACCCACATTTTAATTGCCCAGCTGTTCCCATTTCAGAGCCACATATTATGCTCCGACAGAAACACAGCCCACATCAACTGAAATAGTTACTGGCAGGTAACTGGACAAAAACTAAAAAGAACACTCCTTTGTGATCTGCTAATGTTTTTCATTTTGTTTTTGTAACTTCCAGATACAAAGTATGGTTTTCTATTCACACAAAAAAAAAATCAGCTTCTGATAAGCCATTTTACTAAAAGACACCATCTTCACAAGTAAAAAAGGGCTTGAATAAAGAGCCAGAGAAACAGAGTGTTACTTCCACTACAAAATCAACACAGGCAAGTGATGTGATGGAGTGTTTCAATGAGACAAGGACTTACATTGTGCATTTGAAAACAAAGGAGGTGAATTTTCTTCCAGAAAAAATACATCTCTACTGATTTGACAGTGAACGTCATTAAGATTTTGACAGCAGATCTTTTAACTGGCTTGCTTTCTATTTTATCTTTTTTTAATGTGATACAGACGACCATTATGAAAGTAGCAGAATGTGTAGCAGTAAAACATAAATGCATAAAGCTACCAGTCTGGCATTAAGCTCTGGCTGCTAGGAAGGGATTTAGAATCATATGTTAGCCAACTAACAGCTTATATAATAAAGGAAACTGCTTTTTACAAGTGGCTCATAAAAGCTGTGAAAAATGGTGCTCTTTTGTTAGGAGGGGTGAGTAGGGAAGTAATTCTGAATCCCACTCATTTTGTCAAAGCAAGAAAATACATTTAAAAATGTGCTGAAGATAAAAATAGAATAAAAGTCATGCGATTTTGTGTTTTGCTAACATTTTAAAATTATTTCATGTGGCGCATGTCTAGTAAAAAGCACAGCCATGTGTTTTTTATTCAGCCTCACATTCAATCTGAGTAGACTGTCCTCTGGAACTGAAATGTTTTACACTTTTTACTTTTTTTAATTACAATCACTGTAGATAATTTTTTTTTGCAGTTCCTTTATTCTCATTTCTTCCTTGGCTTACACCAACTTTAAATAAATTTGTATTGGCTGCTGCTCATCAAGATGAAGTCCTTACTAATTATTTTACTTCCAAAAATCTCCAGAAACATTGCAGCCATGGTATTCGACCATGAGGAGTTCAGCTGCCTCCTGCCCCAGAACCAACAGCACTGCCACTTTAAGCACCAATCCCCATTTTCACTATGTTCCTGCCCAAGTTCAGGTCCTAATTGGCAGGATTTGATGTAGAAGGTTCTAAGTATCATTTTATTGTGAGGAAATCCTCAATACAGTAACACACAGCAATAACATTCCAAAATACGTTTCAACAGCATGTGAATTATGGCCAGATAACATCAAAGAGTTGGCTCAATGGCACTGTCTTCATTCATTGTATTATATAATAAAAAGTGATAGTGTAAATTTTGTAGTTGGTGGGGTTTGGATAGGTATTTTCTGTGCCAGTTTCACGTTCTGTTTCTAGAGTAAGCAGTTACGTATTTTGGAGGAATGGCCAGGGTCTATTCCTCCTCCCAGTACTCCAGCAAAACTGTTGCAAATATAAGCACTAAGATTTCTAATTTAATATTAATAAGTCGCAAGCAAATATTATTTTATACTACAGAACAAAATCATTTTTTTGCACTGTGAATTATGGAAATAAAAGCTTTCACCTGGAGTATAAAGTACCGTGATGGAATTCCTAAACTTTCCAAGCAGGAATTCTTAAGGCCTCAGCTCAGTAATTCGCTAGTACTCTCTTAGTGGCACTGGTTTGTAAGCCCTATTCGCTTACTTCCTTCTTTATTATTGTAAAACATCACTTCATAATATACCATATATGTTGATCCCATTCAGTCCATCCCACTCAAAACATCACAAATGAAATGTCTGACAAGCATGCCATAATGAGTGATTTGAGGCACAGGTAGTGACAGCAAGAGACTAAATCATCATTTTATATTGTTTTTGATCGTGACATGTCAGGCAAGGTTGAGCTGAATGGTGGCACCCACAGACAGAGTCTACACATGGTATACTTTGCAAAGTTACATTTTTAGCAACAGATAGGAAACTAAACATACTTGTCAGACATATTAATATTCCTAATTAATCCTGTTGAATTCAATGTTAACATTGAGGGTATTCTTTTAATGTTTAAGATGGAGACGTGTTGTGAAAACAGAAGGCAGTAAAACATATTTAGGTAGACCAGTATGTGTTTAAATGGCGATTTTGTACGTGAGATGCCTTAAGGTTAAGCAATATAACTTGATCTACGGTCGACTAGCTTGTCGAGTTTAAAGATTTGATGGGATGAAATTAATTCTGGCCAAAGAACAGACATTCTACTTTTAATGCACCACATGGCACTTTGTTTTTAACATGTGTAGTGACTAGATGTAAAAAAAGACAGTTGGTAGGAACCTAAATTAAAACTGCACGCTGGTAATGTACCACAGTATGTGTGCTGCACCAGGAAATGTTTTTAATCAAAAGTTTTAATGCTGAGTTTTGCCCCTTGGGGCAACCACATCAGAAAGTTTAATAGTTGGAACAGAAATGCAATTTTATTTGGCTTTTGGAGGAGGAAAATTTGTCACACGCACTCCCACCACCCCGTCGCACCACCGTATTAAAAGGTAATTTAACCCATTAAGTTCTACTTGCTAAGAATAAACCTATTGTTCATATGGCTTGACTGATAATAGTAATTGTATCAGGACAGGTTTTCAAGAAGCAGAGTATTAATAGCAGCTAAAAACTAGTCCTATACTGTTACTTATGTTTTACTGACCAAGCTCTGAACCATAAATGAGGAACTTATAGAGTTAAAGAGTAACCTGTAGTCTCTCTACATGGGGAAAAAAAGTTTCCAGACCAAAGGCAATATCTGTTGAGGGTAATCCTTCATAAAACTGTCAATTTTTAGTTTCAAACAGTGCTACTTTCTAAGACATTGTTGTCACAAATAATGGTTCAGATTGACAGTAATTCTAAAAGAGTTTTCTATTTGATAAATATCAGGACACCTCCTGTGGCACTGTTCATGGATAGTCTGGGACACAGGTCAGAGAAAAGAATTGAACATTCAGGAGGGGTATGCAGAATGAGACCAGAGATTAAGCAATTGTATGAAGTGGGAGCTGAGTGGAGTTGGTTTTCCATTGAAATCTAGACTGGTTGCAGCTGAACAGGATTCAGACCAATGTCTTCACTGGGACATTAACTAGTGCTGTGGGGAGAGTTTAAACTAACAGATAGGCAGAGGGGCATGAGGACGCAGTTGCAGAGAGGAGAGAAAAGGTGCATAGAAAACTAGGAGCGACAAACAGTGACAGAAGAAAGAATAGTGTAGAAAGAGCAGGAAAGATGGAGGAAGAAAGAAAAGATGATTAGCATGGCATTGGAATACATGCATGTTTATGTCAGGAGTGTTATAAATAAAGCTGACAAGCTACAAGCAGAAGTTGCTACATGGGGTTATGATATAGTGGCTAGAAAGGAGAACTAGCTTAAACATGGGCAAGAATGAGAACTAAACATTCATGGCTACGATATATTTAGGAGGTATAAGGAAGGAAAAAATACAAGAAGCGAGGTAACAGTATTGATCAGAGATAAGATAGTTCTACAAATATTTAAGAGGGTTCAAAGACTGAACCTATTTTGTTAGTATTAACATGCTCCCAGGCATGTTCTCGCCTCCTCCCTCTTTTCTCGGAGGCAGCTTCAACGTCAACCCACCTGGCATCATTGAGGTTGATAATTAGGCAAATAACTGCAGTTTCCCAACGACAATGCTATTTTTCCAGCGTCGGGCAGGCCCCACATAGGCTGTGTCAGTGCCTCTGCAACTCAAAGAAGGCGAGTGTACAGCAGGAAGTCGAAGTGGTATACAATGAATTCTGGCCATTAACAGCACTAAATGGCAAGCCTGAGGTCTTTTGCCATTGCATAATTAGCTCCTCATAAAGAAAGGCCCGAGAGAGGAGCAGAACATTAAGAGAGGACCGGGTGAGAAGCAGCACATAAAGAGAGGACGGGAGAGGGGTAGCACATAAAGAGAGGCCCGGGTGAGAAGCAGCACAAAAGGAGAGGCCGGGAGAGGAGAAACACAAAAAGAGAGGCCCAGGAGAGGAACAGCACATAAAGGAGAGGCCGGGAGAGGAGAAACACAAAAGGAGAGACTGGGAGAGGAGCAGCACAGAAGGAGAGGCTGGGAGAGGAGCAGAACATAAGGAAAGGCCCTGGAGAGGAGCAGCACAAAAGGAGAGGCCGGGAGAGGAGAAACACAAAAGGAGAGACTGGGAGAGGAGCAGCACAGAAGGAGAGGCTGGGAGAGGAGCAGAACACAAGGAAAGACCCTGGAGAGGAACAGCACAAAAGGAGAGGCCGGGAGAGGAGAAACACAAAAGGAGAGACTGGGAGAGGAGCAGCACAGAAGGAGAGGCTGGGAGAGGAGCAGAACACAAGGAAAGACCCTGGAGAGGAGAAACACAAAAGGAGAGGCTGGGAGAGGAGCAGCACAAAAGGAGAGGCTGGGAGAGGAGCAGAACACAAGGAAAGGCCCTGGAGAGGAGAAACACAAAAGGAGAGGCTGGGAGAGGAGAAACACAAAAGGAGAGGCTGGGAGAGGAGAAACACAAAAGGAGAGGCTGGGAGAGGAGCAGAACACAAGGAAAGGCCCTGGAGAGGAGAAACACAAAAGGAGAGGCTGGGAGAGGAGAAACACAAAAGGAGAGGCTGGGAGAGGAGCAGCACAGAAGGAGAGGCTGGGAGAGGAGAAACACAAAAGGAGAGGCTGGGAGAGGAGAAACACAAAAGGAGAGGCTGGGAGAGGAGAAACACAAAAGGAGAGGCTGGGAGAGGAGCAGAACACAAGGAAAGGCCCTGGAGAGGAGAAACACAAAAGGAGAGGCTGGGAGAGGAGAAACACAAAAGGAGAGGCTGGGAGAGGAGCAGCACAGAAGGAGAGGCTGGGAGAGGAGCAGAACACAAGGAAAGACCCTGGAGAGGAACAGCACAAAAGGAGAGGCCGGGAGAGGAGAAACACATAAAGGAGAGGCTGGGAGAGGAGCAGCACAAAAGGAGAGGCTGGGAGAGGAGAAACACAAAAGGAGAGGCTGGGAAAGGAGCAGAACACAAGGAAAGACCCTGGAGAGGAACAGCACAAAAGGAGAGGCTGGGAGAGGAGCAGCACAAAAGGAGAGGCTGGGAGAGGAGAAACACAAAAGGAGAGGCTGGGAGAGGAGCAGCACAAAAGGAGAGGCTGGGAGAGGAGAAACACAAAAGGAGAGGCTGGGAGAGGAGCAGCACAAAAGGAGAGGCTGGGAGAGGAGCAGAACACAAGGAAAGACCCTGGAGAGGAACAGCACAAAAGGAGAGGCTGGGAGAGGAGCAGCACAAAAGGAGAGGCTGGGAGAGGAGCAGCACAAAAGGAGAGGCTGGGAGAGGAGCAGCACAAAAGGAGAGGCTGGGAGAGGAGCAGAACACAAGGAAAGACCCTGGAGAGGAACAGCACAAAAGGAGAGGCCGGGAGAGGAGAAACACATAAAGGAGAGGCTGGGAGAGGAGCAGCACAAAAGGAGAGGCTGGGAGAGGAGAAACACAAAAGGAGAGGCTGGGAAAGGAGCAGAACACAAGGAAAGACCCTGGAGAGGAACAGCACAAAAGGAGAGGCCGGGAGAGGAGAAACACATAAAGGAGAGGCTGGGAGAGGAGCAGCATACCGGTGAACTTTTAATTTAATTTAAGTTAATCATCTATAAAGTACGACTAGATCAATTAATTAGTATAAAAATCTAAAACCATTTTTATAATTAATAATATAATTTAAATTAGTGTTCAATTAACTAATCAGATCTAGGGGATAAAGTTAAAATTGAATAGAAAGGATAGTAACACTAAAGGGTGCTGAATTTTTCAGTAAATTAAAATTTGAGATATATACATAATAAGAGTTCAGAAAAAACATTTAAGTTAACTCTCTACAAAATAAACTAACATCAGCACAAGGGAAGCAGCAGATTGGTGAGTAGCTGGTTAGTGTTCATTTCTTCTTCTTTGGCCTCCATGTCTTGAGAGACAATGGGTAAGCACCTAGAGATGGTCAGTGGTTTGTGGAGCAGCGCCTGGAGTAGCTATAAAGGCCAATTCTAGAGTGACAGACTCTTCCACAGGTGCTGCGGATAAAATTGGTTGTCGGGGCTGTTACACAGTTGGCTCTCCCCTTGCGCTTCTGTCTTTTTTCCTGCCAACTGCGAAGTCTCTGCGACTCGCCACACTTTAGCCCCGCCTTTATGGCTGTCCGCCAGCTCTGGCGATCACTGGCAACTGACTCCCATGACTTGTGATCAATGTCACAGGACATCATATCGCGTTTGCGTTAAAGTGAAGACATGGACGGCCGGTGGGTCTGATACCAGTGACGAGCTCGCTGTACAATGTGTCCTTGGGGATCCTGCCATCTTCCATGCGGCTCACACGGCCAAGCCATCTCAAGCGCCGCTGGCTCAGTAGGGTGTATATGCTGGGGATGTTGGCTGCCTCGAGGATTTCTGCGTTGGAGATACGATCCTGCCACCTGATGCCAAGGATTCTCCGGAGGCAGAGAAGATGGAATGAATTGAGATGTTGCTCTTGGCTGACATACGTTGTCCAGGCCTCACTGCCGTAGAGCAAGGTACTGAGGACACAGGCTTGATACACTCAGACTTTTGTGTTCCGTGTCAGTGCACCATTTTCCCACACCCTCTTGGCCATTCTGGACATAGCAGCAGACGCCTTTCCCATGCGCTTGTTGATTTCTGCATCGAGAGATAGTTGACTGGTGATAGTTGAGCCTAGGTAGGTGAACTCTTGAACCACTTCCAACGCGTGGCCACCGATATTGATGGATGGAGCATTTCTGACGTCCTGTCCCATAATGTTTGTTTTCTTGAGGCTTATGGTTAGGCCAAATTCATTGCAGGCAGCGGCAATCCTGTCGGTGAGTCTCTGCAGACACTCTTCTGTGTGAGATGTTAATGCAGCATCGTCAGCAAAGAGGAGTTCCCTGATGAGGACCTTCCGTACTTTGGTCTTCGCTCTTCGACGGGCAAGGTTGAACAACCTGCCATCTGATCTTCCATCTGTGGAGGAAAATTCCTTCTTCTGAAGACTTGAACGCATGTGACAGCAGCAGGGAGAAGAAGATCCCAAACAGTGTAGGTGCGAGAACACAGACTTGTTTCACACCACTCAGGATAGGAAAGGGGTCATGTGCCTTTCATATTGTCAATGGAATGTCATGTTTATTTATTTAAGTCTTAAGTTTATTTCTAATAAATCAGTTAATAGTCTCATAAATAGAGGCATGGCAGGGCATCTCAGACCCGTGGAGTGCTCATCCTGTTCCATGTGGGAACTCTAGGACACTGGTCTTACAGCGGTACATCCATGAGGCTGAGAGCTAAATAGATAGTAAGGTTCTGGATGTGGTCACCCTACAGTTTAAGGATATGCAGGCAGAGAGGAAATGGGAGACTGTCAGGCAGTCAAGAAGGACCGCGCAGGTAGTGCAGGAGTTCCCTGAGTGCATCTTGCTCTCCAACCAGCATTCAGTTCTGAATACTGGTGAGAGCAATGGTTCCTCTGGGAAGTGCAGCCACAGCCAAGTCCATGGTACCATAGCTGGCACAGCATACAGGGGGACAGGAGGAATGTTGTGAAAGTGATAGTGATAGGGGATTCTATAGTTAAGGCAACAGACAAGCATATCTGTGGCTGCAGTCATGAATCTAGGTGCCAGGGTCAGGGATGTCTCTGAGCAACTGCAGAGCACTCTGAGACGAGAGGGTGAACAGCCAGTGGTCATGGTCTATATCGGTATCAATGACATAGGTAGAAAGAGGGATGAGATCCTGCAGGCAGATCAGGCAGATCTAGGGAAAAAACTAGCAAGCAGGACCTCAAAGGTAGTAATCTCCAGATTACTCCCAGTGCCACATGCTAGTGAGAATAGAAGTGAGAAAGAGCAGATGAAAGTATGGCCGGAGAGATGGTGCAGGAGAGAGGGCTTTAGGTTCCTGGGAATTTTGGATCAGTTCTGGGGAAGATGGGACCTGTACAGGCTGGATGATTTGCACCTGAACAGAGCTAGGACCAATGTTCTTGCGGGGCAATTTGCTCGTGCTATCAGGGAGCATTTAAACTAACTTGGCAGAGGCATGGGAACCAGGTGGTAACATTAAACAGGAAAAATAAGGTGCACAAAGAATTGGGAGGGACAGAGTAGCATAATAGTAAGAAATAATAAGGTATTAGGTAGGGTCAGAGTCAGAGGAAATACAATAAGGCCTAAATTTGGTTTACTGTGCATGTATGTGAACACATGGATTGTGGTAAATAAGGCTGGTGAACTGTAGGCACAGGTAGCCATGTGAGAATATGGTGTTATGGCGATAACAGAGACCTGGCTCAAAAAAAGAACAGGACTGGGTACTAAATATTCCTGGATGCAAGGTGTTTAGGAAAAGTAGGGAATGAAAGAAAGGAGGAGGGGTGGCAGTATTGATTAAGGATAATATTATAGTGCTGGAGAGAGAGGATGTCCTAGAGGGACATTTGGTTAGAGCTAAGAAACAATAGAGGTATCATTAGACTACTGGGTGTATTCTACAGGCCACCAACTAGTGGGAAAGATATAGAGGAACAAATTTTCAAGGAAATTACAGAGAGGTGCAAAAACTATAGAATAGTTATAATGATGGACTCCTAATATACACTGGGATTGTAATAATGTAAAGGGCAGAGAGGGGGAATAGTTTCTGAAATGTGTTCAGGAGAATTTTCCAGTCCAACGAGGAAGGAGGCATTGCTGGATCTGGTTCTATGGAATGAGGTCCGACAAGTAGACCAAGTGTCAGTAGGGGAGCATTTAGGGGACAATGATCATAGTATCAAAAGGTTTAGGTTAGCTATGGAAAAGGACAAGGAACAATCCAGAGTAAAGATAATTAATTGGGGGAGGGCCAAATTCAATGGGGTGAGAACAAATCTGTCCCAGGTAAATTGGAATCAAAGACTGGCAGGCAAAACCATAATTGAACACTGGGTTGCCTTTAAGAAGGAGACAGTTTGGGTACAGTCGAGGTACATTCCCATGAGTGGGAAAGGTAGAACAAAAAAAAAACGGAGTTCCCTGAATGACGAAAGAGATAGCGAATAAGATTGAGCTGAAAAAGGATGTGTATGACAGATGCCAGGTTAATAATACGAGTGAGAACCAAGCTAAATATAGAAAGTTCAGACAGGAAGTGAAAAAAGAATTAATAGCAGCAAAGCGAGAATATGAGAATAGACTGGCAACCAACATAAAAGGGAATCCAAAAGTGTTCAATAGGTGTATATATAGTAAAGTGATGGTAAAAGGAGGAGTAGGGCTGATTAGGGACCAAAAAGGGGATTTATGCATGGAGACAGAGGGTATGGCTGAGGTACTAAAAAGTACTTTGCACCTATCTTTACCAATGAAGAAGATGCTGAAAGTCATAGTGAAAGAGGAATTGAGATATATTGGATGGGCTAAAAACTGATAAAGAGGAGGTATTAGAAAGGCTGACTGTACTTAATGTTGATAAATCACCAGGACCAGATCAGATGCATCCGAGGATACTGAGGGTGGAAATTGTGGAGGCACTGGCCATAATCTTCCAATCCTCCTTAGATACAGGGGTGGTGACAGAGGACTGGAGGATTGCAAATGTTACACACTTATTCAAAATAGATTTAAGGATGAGCCCAGCAACTACAGGCCAGTTTAACCTCGATGTGTGACAAAATTAACAATGAATTGGACAAATGTGGAGTTATTATATTATACTTGTGCCCCAGAACCAGCCATGCCCTTGGCTAGAGCATAGCTACCCGACCCGAACACAACAGGACCCGAAGACATGTGTCAGGTTTGGGTCGGGTCGCTCTTCCGGGTCCGACATTTGGGCACGGGTCGGGTCGGACACAGTGACAGCCGGTACATCTAGGCGGGGAACACTCCGCACTAGTCTGCAGCAAGCAATTCGATCCAAGGTAGAGCGCAACCTCTTTAATATAATCAACTTTATTCCGGTGGTTGGGTCGGATCGGGAACAGGATAAAATGAGAGGACTCGGGCCAGGTCGGGCTCGGGTCAGATTTCATTTGCAGACCCGAGCAGGCCTTTAGCCTTGGCCCAGCTGTTCCAGTACTGCTACAACACTGGCATCGACCCGACAATGTGGAAAATTGCCCAGGTACGTCCTGTCCACAAAAAGCAAGACAAATCCAATTCAGCCAATTACCGCCCCATCAGTCTACTCTCAATCATCAGCAAAGTGATGGAAGGTGTCACTGACTGCTATCAAGCAGTACTTACTCAGTAACAACCTGTTCACTGATGCTCAGTTTGGGTTCCACCAGGGCTACACAGCTTCAGACCTCATTACAGCCTTGGACCAAACATGGACAAAAGAGCTGAATTCCAGACATGAGGTGAGGGTGACAGCTCTTGACATCAAAGCAGCATTTGACCATGTGTGGCATCAAGGGGCCCTAGCAAAATTGAAATCATAGTGAATCAGGGGGGAAACATTCCACTGGTTGGACTCATAACTAGCACAATGGAAAATAATTGTGGTTGTTGGAAGCCAATCATCTCAGCACCAGAACATCACTGCAGGAGTTCCTCAGGGTAGTGTTCTCGGCCCAAGCATCTTCAGCTGCTTCATCAATGACCTTTCCTCCATCATAAAGTCAGGTGTGGGATGTTTGCTGATGATTGCACAGTGTTCAGTACCATTCGCAACTCCTCAGATACTGAAGTAGCCCATACCACATGCAGCAAGATCTGGACAACATTCAGATTTGGGCTGATAAGTGGCAAGTAACATTTGGGCCACACAAGTGACAGGCAATGACCATCTCCAAAAAGAGGGAATGTAACAATCTCCGCTTGACATTCAACAGCATTATCGTTGCTGAATCCCCCAGTATCAACATCCTGGGAGTTACCATTGACCAGAAACTGAACTGGACCAGCCACATAAATGCTGTGGCTACAAGAGCAGGTCAGAGGCTGGGAATTCTGCGGCGAATAATTCACCTCCTGACTCCCCAAAGCCTGTCCATAATCTACAAGGCACAAGTCAGGAGTGTGATGGAATACTCCCCATTTGCCTGGATGGGTGCAGCTCCAACAACATTGAAGAAGCTCGACATCATCCGGGACAAAGCAGCCCGCTTGATCGGTACCTCATCCGCCACCTTAAACAGTCACTTCCTCCACCACCGCCCCACTGTGGCAGCAGTGTGTACCAGCTACACGATGCACTGCAGCAACTCGCCAAGGCTCCTTCAACAGCACCTTCCAAACCCACGACCTCTACCATCTAGAAGGACAAGGGCAGCAGGTGCGTGGGAACACCACCACCTGCAAGTTCCCTTCCAAGCCACACACCATCCTGACTTGGAACTATATTGCTGTTCCTTCACTGTCGCTGGGTCAAAATCCTGGAACTCCCTTCCTAACAGCACAGTGGGTGTATCTACACATGGACTGCAGCAGTTCAAGAAAGCGGCTCACCACCACCTTCTCAAGGGCAATTAGAGAAGGGCAACAATTGCTTGCTTTGCCAACGATGCACACATCCCAAAAATGAATTTTAAAAAACAACTAAGGCAGATAGGGTTGGGCAATAAATATTGGCTTTGCCAGTGACACATACATCCCAAGAATGAAAGAATGCCCTTATATATAGTTACATTCTTATTCCTGTCAAAATTACTTTAGATATAGTTCAAAAGTTTGTACTCAATTCCTTTTCTTTTCATTTTCAGCTGCCTACAAAGTAGTTGTCAAAGCGAATAACAGAGTCCTTGGGTTTTAGTGCTGTCGGCCCTCTTCCACCACATTTTTAATATAGAGGAAGTCCTGATGTTCTCTGTGAATGTGCATTTTTGTTATCCACATTTTAAAAAAATCCTTGTGTTTTATTCGTGTTTTGTTTCAAAATGTGTGGAGTACGTTAAAATTTGAGTCATTTTAGGAACCAGTGAGTTTATGACTGGTATCAAAAATAATGATTCCCAGAGCATACAATGAATTCAGGAAGTGAGAAACATAAGCTTCAGTCTGCAACCATAGTTTTCAAAGTGGGCACACGGTGTACTGTAGTCTGCTCCCTGATTAAACCTCTTCAGTCAGGGAAACCCCCCAGATGCACAATGATAGCTGTGGAATGAAATAGAAACTAAGCCCTCAAACTGAGACAGGCCTGTGACAGGAAAAGATTTATTCACAGCACAGACGAGTGGCTGGGTAAATTTAATGATTTTGTTATGAATGCATTAATTGTTTATGTTTATGGAATACAGAGTAGCATCTCAAAATTTGCCGATGACACCAAACGTGGAGGTGTGGCAAACAGTGAAGATGATATGAACCACCTGCAACAGGACATAGGTAGGCTAGCAGAATAGGCAGACAGGTGCCAGATGGAGTTTAATACTGACAAGTGTGAGGAGATGCATTTTGGCAGAAGGAATAGGGAGAAGCAATATATACTTAATGGCACAGTTCTAAGGATTCTGTCAGAACAGAAGGACCTGGGGGTGCATATGCATCGATCTTTGAAGGTGGCAGGATATATTGAGAGAATGGTTAGTAAAGCATGGGATCTTGGGCTTTATAAAAAGCAGCATTGAGTACAAAAGCAGGGAAGTTATGCTGAACCTTTATAAAGCTCTAGAGTATTGCGTCCAGTGCTGGTCATCACACTTTAGGAAGGATGTGAGGGTCCTTGAGAGGATGCAGGGGAGATTTACCAGACGCTTCCAGGAATGGGGGATTTTAGTTACAAGGTTAGGTTGGAAAAACTGGGGTTGTTCTCCTTAGAACAAAGGAGATTAAGGGGAGTTTTAATAGAGATATATAAGGTTATAACAGGCTTAGGTAAGTTAGGCAAGGAAAAACTGTTCCCTTTAACTGATGGTACAAGGACTAGGGACACAGATTGAAGGTTTTGTGCAAGAGATGCAGGGGAATGTGAGGAAGAACTTTTTTTTTACACAGCAAGTGGTAATGACCTGGAACTCACTGTCCATAAGGGTGGTGGAAGCAGAGACAATCAATGACTTCAGGAAGAAATTGGATGGCCACTTGAAGGAAATAGACATGCAAATAGACATGGATCGAGCGAGCGAGTGGGGCTGGCCGAATAGCTCCGTGGAGAGTCGGCATGCACCGATGGGCCGAATGGCCTCCTTCTGTGCAGTAAATGACACTATGACCCATCTGAAAAAAAATTGTTTTTCAGTATATAGCTTAGCCTCAATGAGAAACCACAAAGCATTTTGAAAAATAATCTGCTATTTTCTTGGTTGGTTGCATGGTGCAGTTACTCATTGAGAGTTTTGCTACTGGTGCAGTGATATTGCACAGCATTGTTAACAAAGATTTGCTGCGTTATTTATTTTGTCCCGTATACAGTTTGCATGTGTGACGGTGTGTGACGTGCACAAGCTAGAAACAAGACTATTAATTGCATTGATATTTTGGGGTGGTCAGAAAAACAGACTCTCTTCCCCATGAAGGAGATGTCGAAATAAGTATTCTGGATAGAACTGCACAAACACCGATATTAAACGCCTGAATAGTCACTACTCTTGGAATTGAGATCAGAAGCCTTATACAAATGTTAAGGTAAACTGTACAATCAAGAAAACGAGTGAAATCCTGACTGCTTTAATAATTTCCTGGTCAAATTTCACATAGAATTTTTTTGTTCTTTTTGTCGGTAGTAAGATGTTCTTCTGCTGTGTCATGTTCAATTCTTTCTGAAAGATATCTTAGCAAAGTCAGATAATCCAGTAGTCCATACTGCTCTGTCCTCTTTCATATCTATGGATGGGTAATTCATACCTTTGAAATGCTGGAAAAATTCCTCACAAGAAATCCGATATTATCTTCAGCTGGTATAGGATTTACTTTTTGCTTTTGTACAAACATAATAACTAGATCATTTTACATAGCAAGAATAATTTGAAAACCTGTACAAAACATAGGATAGATACATATTCCAACAATGTTACACACAGCAGTACTTATGGGATCTAAGAATATAAAGGGCCATACTTACCTCATTTACAGGTTAGTAACCATATTTTTGCGTGTATTAATGGCTACTAATCACAATGGTTGAACACAATTCTTCCGTGAGTTTTTGATACAAGAAGGTATCAGCATAAATGGCAGTAAATGAGCCAATCCCAGCAGACCTGGAATCCTGCTCCTTTCACAATTTGCAGGCTGCTAAATTGCCATTTACTGGCACAACTGACAAAATGATGGTAACCTAGCTGTGGAGAGTGCAATGTTTCTATTATGATGAATGCTGGACTTTGTAACATGATTATGTTTTAAAAATTGTGATTTTTCAAAGTTTAAGATGGAGCCCGTAAGGTGAGGTGACCTCACATCCACTCGACTAAAGGACAAGACAGATCTAAAACTATTTTTTATCAAAAAAAAGACTGCAGGGGTAACACCTGAAAAACAATGGGTTTCACCCTCCCAGATCTTTGGGTCATAAAAAAGGAGTCAATGATTCTGAAGATGCAAATGTACCAAGCTGCTGTCATCACTTAGGAACAATGGAAGGCTCAGGTGGTTCTGTGAAATCAGACTTCTGGACTCCGCATGTTGGAACAGGGCAATAAGCTATTGACTGTTGAGTCCAGATAAATTTAACATATTTTCCGAAGGCAGACAGGCTGCAAGAAGGGAACCCAGCAATTGCAGCCTGAGAGCAGGCTGCAGAGGCTGCAACCACTGGTTGTTGTCCAAAGAGAGAGAGAGGAGACACTTGCTCTTGTAACCCTGATGCAGCAAAAGACTCTGATGACTTGAACATGTTTTGAAAGTTGAAGCTTGCAGAGAAGCAGAAGACCAGCAGGATCGCCAGGAATCGCCTTATTCACAGACGTCCAGGTCGAAAGTGCTCGAAGTGAGCAAAGAGGACATTGATTTTTGTAAAGGTCTGGGAGATCTAACCAATAATCCTGGGAGGATTTAAAAAGTAGTATTTAGTTAACGGGGAATTCTTTTAGTTTAGTTGTTTTAATAAGTCTTAAAATGTGAAATCTTGTTGTGTAATTCTTTAACTTGGCCTGGGTTTCCATACCTCATATCTTTCACATTAGCAATCTCACTGAGGTCGTAACAATGTGTAATTGTTTAATGAAAATGGAGAAAATCCTAATTTAACTACAAAATTCTGGGTTACTGAAAAGTCTTCTGGAAAAGTGTATGGATGTGAAATTGGACTCTGTAGTACGCATTGTTTGGGCGCATTGCGTGCTGTTCAAAGGCCAAAATGGCGTCTGATGCCAAGTGCACATTTCTGCTGAGAAATGACCTGGACGCCATGTTGATGAGGGTTTTAGTGTGCGCACCGCTAACGCTACCTGAAGTATGCCGAGCAAGCAGATCATGACGTCAATCAGCATGCAACATTGATTTGACACCAGTGGTGTCATTATGGAGTTCAACATCCAGGCAAAGTCCTCTCATAACCTCACACAGCTAACCACATGTATAGGAGCAGGAAAGAACCTCACCAGTGCTTTTTAAAAGGGATCTTCAACTGCTTACAGGTTAGTTGCTGGTTGATTTATTTTGGCTGCTGCTATGATTGTACAAGTGTTTCATGCTTTCCATAGTTCTTTCAAGTTGCAAAAGTCTACAGAGAGTGGTGTAGCAGGTGCAGAAGGACTTTTTCTTGATTTCAAGGCTTCTGCACAAAGTAGTTGCTCCCATAAATGGGTGCAGTGGTAGGCATTCCCCTTGGAAAACAACATGACTGGGAGAATGAGCAGAGGCCACAGAGAGCAGGGCGAGATGCTAGAAAAGGGATGAGGAGGAGGGGAGAAGAGCTGTCAGCAGGAGGACATATCTGCCCAGGGTGTTTAGGGGGGAAATTCTCTTACCTGAGCCTCAGCGAGAGACGCCTAAGCTTCAGTAAGGACATCCTCACTGAAAAATGCCACCTGCTGCAACCACAACTCCAGCCTGAGCAGGGCAAGGACCACATTGCCAGTGGTTTTGAAGGTGACCATGGTGATGAACATTTATGTGCCTGGATTCTTCCAGTTGCTGATATTCACAGCATCCCGTAGCTTGCCATTCACTGCTGTGTAAGAGAGGTAACTGATGCTTTCAATTCAAAGAGAGCTAACTATATTTCATTCCCTCTCGCTAGACACCAGCAGGCAGAGTGAGCACATGCATTTGCGAGGATTGCAGACTTCTCCATGGTACAGGGTGCCATTGACTGCATGCACATCGCTTTGCGGGCGCCGCATGTCAATTCTGCCCTATTAACAGAACCGAAAGGAATTCCACTCCCTCAAATATGCGACCATAGGCACTGCATCATGCAGGACAATGCCCAATAACCTGGCAGCAGTCAGGATGCCTTCATTCTACCACAGTCCGTTGTGCCATCTGCATTTGAGCCACACAGTAAACCAAAGGGTGGCTCCTGAGTAACAAGGGCTATCTGCTGACGACATGGCTGATGACTCTGACGCACAATCCATGCACTTGTGCACAGCATGTATACATTAAAGCCATGCTGCCACACAAAATATAGCAGATAACTAGCATGCTGAAACAGCACTTCCACTCCTGGACCACTCTGGAGGAGCCCTGCAATACTCAGCAGAGCCAGTGTCAAGATTCATGGTGGTCTGCTATATGCTGCAGAACCTCACCAACGTGAGGAGAGAGTCCTTGCCAACAGCTGTACGGCAAGCTGCCCAGGAGCAGCATAGGGAGGAGGAGCATGAGGAGGAGGAAAAGGAAAAGGAAAGGAGGAAGCATACTGGACAGCCCCTTTCTGCCTGGGTTGTCCATGAGGAACTAATTCAACTCTGATTCCAATAACCACGACCCCAATTCCCCATTTTCCAACATTCCCACACCTTCCCTTCCCTGTGTCACTGACCATCACAGCATCCCCTTGGACAAAATACAAAAATAAAAGCCACTAAAAAACACTCCAAATCAAATTTCTAAATGAAACCATGTCATATTGCATACAAACATAAACTAATCACCCTTGTATTTCCTCAGTGTCCATCTTCCATGTGCCTTTGCCTATCCTGGCACTCCTACACAGTGCTACCCCAGTGGCTGCAGCATGGCTGGTGGAAGGCTGCCGACATTCAGTGGAGGAGACTGCAGATGGCCTTGGAGGATGTTGTCAAGCAGCTCTGGGCCAAGAAGGTCTGGCTGCTGACTACACCATCTCGGCTTGGACAGCAGCAGTCTGGGCTGGCTGGCTAACCAGGCAACAAGAAAGGCACTAGCAGAGTAGCAGGGGTGGGGGGATGAGTGCTGTCATCCTGAGAGAGAAAAGCAGGCTCATGCTCCACGGAGCGACTGCCACACCCCTGGACGGTACCTCAGCAATCCTAGTAATGTATTGGAGGACAGATTGCTCTAAGAGCCTGAAAACCCCTTTGAATGTTGTAATCCACAACCATGATGACAGCAATCTGAGCTTCCACTGCAGCACTCAATGTTGGGTGGCTACTGCTTGTGCTGCAATGGAAGTTGTGACATTGGCCAGACACAGCATCATGGTTGTCTGCAAATGGAGTTGGCCACCATTTCCATGCTGGAAAAGTTGGACTCCAAGCTCTGTGCCAAGATGATTCCATATTCCTTGATATTGAAAGCAAACTTTCTGGCAGGATTCCCAATGCACCAAGCATTTTGTTATGCATACCCATCAGCCTTCTTATGTTGGCTGCCCCTACATTCATTGCACCCCTTCTAAGACAAGTATATCCTCCCTTAAATATGGAGACCAAAACTGTACAGAGTACTCCAAGTGTACTGCCCCAGCTGTCCATGAAGAGCTAATTCAACTCTGATTCTCGTAATGCAACCCCAATTCCCCATTCGCCAATATTCCCACACCATCCCTTCCCTCTGTCACTGCCCATCACAGCATCCCCTTGGCCACAATACAAAAATAAAAGCCACTACAAAATAAACATTCCAAATCAAATTCCTAAACAAAACCATGCACAGAATTTACTGTACCGTGTCTATTTGGGCCAGTACTGGAATCTTTTTATTGAGATTTTCTGCAACATTGATGACACAACCAGTGCTCCTCCAAACCCTTTTCATAAGGTTGTCATTATCTCCCTCTGCTCTATTGTAGCAGCTGGAATATCTGAGCAAAGATGTGAAGCCTTCTTAAGAGCAAGCTCACCAAATAAGATTTACCAGACATCAACAGGGATTCATATCTGGTGCCTTCTATGTTCCTTTTACCTTTGCTCATCCTTGAATCTGTTGCCTTCTTCCTCATTTGGTCAGAGGCCCATAATATTCTGTGCCGATGCACAAGGCAAGGCCTTGTGCAATTAGATGGCCACAAAGCACCAGAGAAAATGGTCTCATCAAAGCCCTGAACAATTACAGCAAGACTTCCTTACTTTTTATATCAATCCCCCTTGCAATAAAGGACAACATTCTATTTGCCTTCCTAATTCCTTGCTGTATCTGCATGTTAACTTTGTGTTTCTTGTACAAGGACACCCAATTCCCTTAGAATAACAACATTTAATAGTTTCTCACCATTTAAAAAACATTCTGTTTTTCTATTCTTCCTACCTCACATTTCCCCACACTATACTCCATCTGCCATCTTATTGCCCACTCAATTAACCTATTTCTATCTCTTTGCAGATCCTTTGTGTCCTTCTCAACTGTCCTGGCAAAATAAAGTAAAGACTTGCATTTATATAGCATCCTTCATAACCTCAGGACATTCCAAAGCACTTTACAATCCATGAAGTACTTTTGAAGTGCAGTCACTGTTGTAATGTAGGAAATGCAGCAGCCAATTTATACATAGCAAAGTCCCACATACAGCAATATGATAATGACCAGATGATCTGTTTTGTAAAGCGTTGGTCGAGGGATAAATATTGGTCAGGATCAAAGTTTCCAAAAGCAAGTTTTCACAAACTACGTTTCCTGCCTCTGGACCTCTGCCCCTTTATGGGGCTCTGTTGTAAGGCACCTATTCCTGTTACAGTTGACTGCACCTATCTGTTGTGTAATTAAAAACTTTTAAACTATCATCTGAGAAAAACACTCAAACCCAGTCCTCTCACCAGAGTATCTGTCTCTAGTGCCACAGATGATTGCTGTATTGCATCACTGCATTGAGTGGGTGCGGCACTGTATTGTGCCAAGACAGAGACTAGGGAATGGGTCCCTGATGTAGTCTCAAACTCTGCTGAGAATGAGGGTGTTCTGCCATGAAATAGCTGTTTCCTTGGAGCCTAGAATCTGTAGCCTTGTCAGAGGAACAGATTTCTATGACTTGCCTCAAGTAGCATAATAGGAATTTGTCATATCTTGCTGGTTTTATTTATTTTTCAAGAGTACATTTTCCCTGGAACTTTCCCCTAAAAATGGTTCTGACCATGACAAGCAAGCTGACAACATTATTTACAATATCAAATGCGATCTCTGATTATTTTGCTGGGCATATGCCTGGAAACCAACTGCTAGTCTGAGGCCAGAATGACCAGGTCACATCATCACCAGTTTGTTGCATCTGGAAGGAAGCAGACTGCCATATATAATCAATAAGGATTACAGCAACCCTTTACCAGCCTGGAGGTTGTAAATTATATACCATTTGTTGCTGGATAACAGTTTTCTATAACAGTGTATATGTGGCAATGTGCTGTTTTATGGAGATCCAATTTTCACTTTCCAGCATTCAATGTACATTCCTCCTCTTCCAGAAATGGACAGTCTGTACCTGTAAGGAAATCCTTATTTATATCTGAATTTGCTTTGAGGCTTATGATCTCCACAGAGCTGGTTACTGGCAGCTAAGGCTTGCACAGGATTCACCGTACCGTGTCTATTCAGGCCAGTACAGAAATCTTTTTATTGAGATTTTCTGCAACAAGTTTCTGCAACATTGATGACACAACCAATGCTTTGCGAAACCTTTTTCATGAGATTGTAGGTTTCATGATCTCCTTCTGCTCTATTGTAGCAGCTGGAATATCTGAGTAAAGATGTGAGGCCTTTTGAAGAGCAAGCTCACCAATTCTGTGCCGATGCATAAGGCCAGGCCTTGTGCAATTAGATGGCCACTAAACACCAGAGAAAATGGCTACAAGTATACATACCAATTTTTAAATAAAATCTTCTAAAAAAGAAAAGAGAGAAAGAAAGGCTTGCCTTTTACAACCACCGGACGTCTTAAAGCCAATGAAGTACGTTTTAAAGTGTAATCACTATTGTCATGCAAGAAACACGGCAGCCAGTATGCGCACAGCAAGCTCCCACAATTACCAAATACTCTGTCTTTGTGATGTTGATTGAGGATATTTACCTTCCTCCTACCAGCTCAGAATATAACCAGTACTAACAACCGAACATAGAGTGTTTAAAACTGTACAGTTAAAAAGACTTGCATTTATACCATAGGACATCCCAAAGCACTTTACAGTCAATAGAATACTTTTGAAGTGTAGTCACTTCTGTAATGTACAAAATGCAGCAGCCAATTTGTTCACAGCAAGGTCCCACAAACAACAATGTGATAATAACCAGATAATTTGTTTTTGTGATGTTTGTTAATATTGGCCAGGACATCAGGAGTAACTCCCCTTGTTCTTCTTTGAGATAATTCCGTGGGATCTTTTACATCCACCTGAGAGGACAGATGGGGCCTCTGTTTAAAATCCCATCCAAAAGACAACACCTCTGATAGTGAAACACTCCCTCAGTACTGCACTACAGTGTCAGCTTTGATTTTTATGCTTGAGTCTCTGGAGTAGGACTTGAACCCACAACCTTCCTAACTCAGAGGTAAGAGTTCTATAAACTAAGCCACAGCTAACACGGCAAATTCTACACTCTAGAAGACTGTAAAGGAAGATCCTCTGCTTCCTGGCTAGAATATTCCTCACAAAGATGCATCCCACTGATTTTTCCTTGTTGAACTGCTTATCTTCTCAATGATTTGAGGGAGAATGGCTGGAGCAGAATTTTTTAGCTGCCTACCATGTTTTACACATTCACTACTATATTCACCTGGCATTTCTATATCTATGCAGCCAAGCCTTTAAAAATCCCACAACAGAACCTTTCTTCTTGAAGGAATAAAATCCTTAAATCCAAAAATGTTTCATGGTAAATGTCGGAAAAATATCAAATATTGTTGAGAGAAGTGATATATCATCTTCATTTTTAGTGTACACTGCTGATACAATACATTGGGCTGAATTTTATTAGTGCTTGAACTCAGCTGCGTGTCCGCACTGAGCGGCCCCGCCGAGCCCCCGTGATATTACGTGTGGGGACTCATTAGCATCACTGCAACGCACCGCCACCCCCCCCTCCTCATATTAATGGGGAGAGGCGGGAGATCCGGCGCAGTGAGGGACCTTTTGACTGCTGTGCAGCAGGTGCTGGGACCCTATTTAAAGCGCCCCAGCATCTGCTTCCTGACAGCTGTCAAAGAAATATTTACCTCACTGTTGAAGAGTGGAGCTGCTGTCAATCTGGCAGCAAAGCAGAAAGTGACCAAGTTCACAGATCTGAAAGTTAACTCTGCTTCTCTCTCCACAAATGCTGCCTGACCTACACAACAGAAATAAAACCATCATTAAAGAATGTCTACATACTATGGGCTTCTAATCATCTGACTGTACAAAGCCACAGACTAATATGCATTTGGAATCTGTATTCATTTCTCTGCTAACGGTTATGTGAAAATACATGTAACTGCAATTAAATGATCTTTGTAAAAAAAACAGAAAAATATGTTCATGTTCTAGCTGCATTGCCAACTAGAAATATTACACCAATAATTATGAATAGTGGCTGCAAAAGCAAAGTGTTCATGACCATGTGTCAATGTGTAATAGATGAAAAACTATGACAACAGCACATATTTCCTCATTAGTCCTACATTGGTTTTCAAACATGTACAAGACAAACCTTGCCAGAAGTTAGAGCAGTTACATGGTGGTGTCACCTTTGCATTTAAAGGACCACACCAAAAGCCAAGGATGGCAGAGGGATCCCCAGGGCCACCTCTAGGGTGGCCCCACAGTTCAGCAAAGCCTCCCTGCTCACTCTCTTCCAGGCTGTATCGGCAAGGTGGGAGGTCCTTTTCCCCAGCGATGGTAAGAAGAAGCCCTCCCGCCTGAACAAGACAACCTAGCTGGAGATGGCAGAGGAGGTGATTCACCATTGGGCCACGGGGTGCCAAAGGGTCCAATGCCAGAAGGGAATGAACGAGCACTCACCCAGCCAGCCGGGGCTCTCTAGGCCTCATGCGTACAGGATACGACCGCCAAAGTAATCCACAGCCAAAGGGCAATCAGATCAACAGCCTTCCTCCAGTCAGGCTGCTAGCACAGTGGTTGCACCAAGAAGGGGCACTTGCAAACATTTGCAAAGAACACACTGACACAAATGAGAATGCACGGGTATCAAAGCAATGTAAATATGTCTTTCACTAAGTGTTCCTCACCAACATGTGTGTCCTTTTCTCTGAGTGTATGATGCGTGCCAGCATGTAGCGCCAATGTCACATCCCTTTGCACCATTGGCCCTTCAGGAGAGCGAACGTATGCAATAACATCATTGCCATTCCACCATTACTCATGAGCATCTCCACGGATGCAATGACATGGACATTGGCTCAGTCAGCTGCTGCCATTAATGGTTTACACAGGGATGCTGCAGATGTGGACTCTTGCACAGCAAGTGAGCGAGGATGATGTGTGGCTTGCAGAGCTCATGTCAGTTCCTATGGAGTAGAAAGATTTTGTCTGATAAGCCATTGCCGTACATCCCTAGCTCACTGCTAACCCTGCATGCAGAGCCTGGGCGCCATTTGCCCTCCCATGCGCCTTTCTTGTTGTAGGTCCTCAACGACCTCATAGTCCGAGAAGGAATCCTGTTAACAACTCTCCTCATCATGCCAGGCTTGCCCCCTATTTGGTGCATAGGTGTGCAGAGCATAGCGAGCAGCAAAGAAAGGAGCTGGCCTTATTGGCCCGTAGTACATCCAGTACATACCCAATCCATACAGGCATTGGAGGCACTCTTTCAGCATGCCGCTCTCCTGCTCAATGGTGACTCTTGTAGCTCAGTGGCTGGCATTGTATCTTTCCTCTGCAGCAGTGGTGGAGTCTCTCACTGGTGTCGGGAGCCATGTCTGCAAAGGATAGCCCTTGGCTCCAAGAAGCCACCCCTCCATCTGAGCCAGTTCAGTGAATAGCGGTGGCAGTCGGGATTGGCGCAGGACCCAAGTGTCATGGCAGCTGCCTGAGAAGCAGGCACAGATTTGCATGAAGCATCTCTGGTGATCACATACCAGCTGCACTTAGATTGAGAGGATTCCTTTAATGGTAATGTCTGCAGATGATAGCCTGGCGGGAGGCCTGATGACTACATGGGTGCAAGTCTATGAACACTAAAACCTATGGTTCTCCGGCAATGGTGCCAAAACCGATGGCCCTCTGGGCCTGAAGTGGACATACTCACTGGTCCTCCGGGGCAGGGCATCGGCGACCTCCCTGATGCAGCGGTGCACTGCTAACTGTGCAACCCCACAAAGGTCTCTGGTGGGCCCCTGAGATGCTGCACGGGCGTCAAGCTTAGGAACTGCTGCCACTATGAGGACCGCAGGCATAGGATGTCCACCGAAGCCTCTGGGCTGCAGGTCGTCGTTGAGCGGAGCACAGAGACGTCTCACCACCCTCTCTACATGCGCAATCTCCTCTGACACTGGTGCTCTGACATCTGATGGTATTTCATGTGGGGTCTGTAGATGCGCGACGACCTGTAATGGCGAGCTTCTCTTGGGGGCTGCTGCTCATGACCGGGGGCCTCTACATGGACTGCACCTGCCTGTTGATTTTGCCTCCAGCACATATGGATCCTCAGGAGAAGTGGATCACACGATGTAGGATGAGTCATACCCGTTTCTATGCGATAAATAAAGTTGTATCCTTCATTTATTCGAAGGTTCCTAACAGGACAGGGTACATCAGGTGCTTTCATGGATCAACTATGTGGTGTGGCAGGGCATTGCCCATCTTGGCTAACACTCAGAGTGACACAGCACGACCACATCAAGATCCTACCACTGCATCGATTGCCCCCACCATCCATATACCTTAACACTCCTCCCCTTTCTGGCGCCCTCCCACACACAGGGTGCCTACAGTGTCATTGCTCCTTCACACACACAAACAAATGCAGAGCGTACACCGTTTACGGAGGGAGGGTACACAGTACCTCCTTTCATGCCTGCAGAGCTTTCCCTCCAGTAATCCCAGACCCCCTCCCTCCTCCCTTTCAGAATGCAGAGCTGAGACCGCTGTATAACTGGACTTACCTTCACTGTCCAGTACTCCTGCTTCTTATGTTCCATCTGGTTTACTGTTCTTAAACAGGACAGCACATGACAGCCGCCTGTTCTACGTAAAATGTGGAAGTGTGGAGCAAGAGGCGGCAGGATGCATAATCTGGAGAGGTAAGTAGAGTTTTACATATTCTAATTGAGGTGTCGCTGCCGGTAATATGCGGCTGACCCTTCTCAACATCAGGGATCGAGGTGGACACCCCACCGCGACCCACAGCATCAAGGAGCTCATAAAATTCAGCCCATTGTTTGGTTTTGAAACACAATGATCTCCTTCAGTGTTCTGAAGGAGTTCTGAAGAAGAGACATATCCGACTCGCAACGTCAACTCTGTTTCTGTCTCCACAAATGCAGTCAGACCTGCTGAGTATGTCCAGCACTTTCTGTTTTTATCTTTCATTGTGTCGCATAATGGAATAAATGTTTAGATTCAAAGATAAAATTGACTAGTTCTTAATTACACAATACAACACAAATACAAAATAGAGGGCACTGGGCATGGTATGAAAATGTCCTTTATTTGTGAAGATTGTTTCTTCATGGCATAAAGATACAGCAACTTGTTCCCATGTCCAGTGTAAATAGTCTTTCTTCACAACTGCATGGCAGGAAAAGCACACACACACACAACCAACAAGTGGCAAAACTGAGATATTATTTTCCATAGATTTGTATAATTCACTATAATATCAGCTGGGACTTAATGTGCTGATAATTCACAAACAATACTCAATGAATGACAAGCAAGGAAAATTCCTACTACTGCATACTGCAATGGAGCATAAAATGCTGTTTACGTTGTGACTGATTGACCGATTTTCCAATTTATTGTATTAAACTGATAAATAAAAAGCTTTTAAAACAAAACAGAGATAAATACTATTTTTCAAATCAATATGCTGTAATTAAATTTATTTTGAAGGATGCCATGTATAGATATTTTCTCACTGACTGCATGTACCTGACAAGAATCTGTATTTTTCACCTTCCACAAGTCTTAGTTCAAAAGATTAGTCAAAATAACTTTCATGTAAACTTAATTGTCTTTGCCACTATATTGAGCTTTTTTTTCCAATTTTGAATTCTTATAATAAATCCTCTGAAAGTTGATATATTGACATTTTCTTCAAATATTGGAGTGGCAGAAATAAGTTGGAGTAATCACATGACTATTGCTTCAGTGTTGGTACGTCAGCAGAAGAATATGAAAATAACCAAAACATTCCAAGATATAAAAAAAAATTCTAAAAGTGAAAACATTAATATAGCTTTCTCTGAAATGTCTTTCTCGTTCTGTTCGGGCTGTCACCGTTCCGAGGCATTTCTTATACATTCACTCGCGAATTATTGCACCATAGTTTTTTTTTTGCAATCTGTTTTGTTGCTTAAACTAGTAGAAAACTAGACATCCATCAGACACATGCACAGGTCTCACTTTAATGGCATTGACACAGTAACACAGTATCATAACATTTTGGTAAACACTAACTAGAGCAATGACCACCGTTCACAATTTCATTGCTTTCAGATTCCATCAGTCAAACAAGGGCAAAATACTAGCAGTGATAGTATCAGGGAATCTTGTTTGGATTTTATCGTCATTAACAGCCTGATCTTTTCATTATTGTCCTTAGATTCACTTGCTGCTAATTAAGCTTTTTAAAACCACTATTATATCAACGTGCTGTCATTAGCACACCCCGTTACGAGGTGGTGGTGGGCCCTCAGGGCTAGTAATGGCCACAATGTCTGAACAAAATGACATAATCACCATAATTATCAATCTTCAACATTTGAATTAACGTTGCTCTCCCCATTCTTCCATCATCCCTCAATCGCCCCATAATCTAGAGTTTATCCTCACTTTTTCTCTATTTTTTTTTACAGCCAGCCGGTGTCTTTCTCTTTATCTGTGGTTTCTTCTGTTCAGTAGATCAGAGTGAGATCAGGTACAGTGTTATCACAGTGTGTAAAACTCACTAGTACAGTCACCAGGAATATTTCAATTTAATTCTTTCATTGTAGTATAGATGGACCTCTGTGGATAGACATTACAGCTTTATTAATTAATTGCAACAGGTAACAGAAAAACAAGATCTAATGATGATAATAAACAAGGAAATTCTCATACGGTAATTATTTCAGTGCACAGCTTCATGTCTTACCAAAATAATGCATGCTGCAGTAAGCACCCTGGTATATGCAAATCTTCCTCTTTCGAAAATGGATTTGTCAACTCTCGCAATAAAGGCTGATTCATTCTATGTAACTAAATTTGGATTTTTATAAAAATGCATTTCCTTAAAAAGTTGTCCCAGAAAGCAGATTTTTTAAAAACTGAAACGTTTACCTATCAAAAAATAGACAATATAAAAGATTGTGGGAGAAATCTCAACGCTGACAACAGAATAAAAACAAAGCATTTCCATGAAATAAATGAAAACATAGCTCATTTTGAACCAAGTTTTGATATTTTTAGTCAAAGATCGGGCAGATTCTGTGCTGGCTCAGGGGCCATGGCTCAGCGCGAGTCTTTTTTTTTAACTCCTTGTTGGTCACCTATTCTGGTATAGAATCCGTTGAGCTATTCGCTGTATTATCAAAATGCACGGTTCAGATTATCATTTCCCCTCACATATAAACTAAAAAAGTAGCAGCCTAATACAGGGAATTACTACTTGATGTCAGCTTCACCCGTCACATTCCAGAACGACCATAAGAACTGATCGACCATCTCATAGAATCAATTAAAGTCTTCTGTTATTCCTGTTCCTTCTTGGCGTTTTATCCAAAATAATTTGACAAATGTGGAAGGAACGATCTATAGGATATTGTACCAATGAACGTCTGTTCTGAAGTTTTTACACAAGTACAAAAGATTTATAAGTCGCAAGCTCTGTAGGTGTGATCGTCACCAATTCACTATAAATGATGCAATAGTGCACTTAATCAGTGAGTTAACTCTGTGTTGGAGTGATTTCTGAATGCTTCACATTTTTATTCCACTGCAATGTTCTTGGTTAATTAAATTAGAAACAACCATGGAACAAAAACTGCAATGTCCGTGACAAAGCAGCAAAAAAGGGTGAAGCAACCAAACACGTGCCAGTTTACCGAAAGATGATCAGTGATGGTGATTATATATCAAAACAACTACTGTGACCTCCTCGGCGAGAAAGCCAATAGAAAGAAACAATAAAATAAAAGCAAAATACTGCGGATGCTGGAAATCTGAAATAAAAACAAGAAATGCTTGAAATACTCAGCAGGTCGGACAGCATCTGTGGAGAGAGAAGCAGAGTTAACGTTTCAGGTCTGTGACCCTTCTTCAGAACTAGCAAGTATTAGAAAAGGTTATAAGCAAGTAAAGCGGGGGGTGGGGCAAGAGATAACAAAGGAGAAGGTGTAAATAGGACAAGGTCACAGAATAGCTGACCAGAACAGTGGACCAGTGGTCGTGGAGCAAAGGCAAACAATATGTTAATGGTGCATTGAAAGACAAAGCAGTAGTATAGATAGGGTGTTAACAGACTGAAAATTGAACAGCCACAAGTACAAACATGAAAAAAACAGTGGGTAAGCAAACTGAACAAACTAAGATTAAAATAAAATAAACACAAAAAATTTTTTTTAAAGAGAAACAATATGCTTTTGCTGTATTATCTTGCATTGATCATTAAGCATTATTGAAATTAATATTTTCACATGTTAGAAAGTATTCTATTTTAGAATGTGGAGCTCACTACCACACGGAGTAGATGAGGCGAATAGCATAGCTGCATTCAAGAGGAAGCTAGATAAGCACATGAGAGAAAAGAATAGAAACTGTTGATGGGGTTAGATGAAGTGGGGTGGAAAGGGGCTCATGTGGAGCATAAACAATGGCATGGGCCTGTTAGAACAAAGTCAATACTTTGCAACCTCTGTTACCGATGATCAAATTATCCAATGGAATTTTCACAAACAATACCTAGAAATGAGCCATTGGAGCTAGCTTTCATCTTCACTCCCATTGACTGGAACAGAATCTAGAATAGGCAGGCAATCCACTCAACCAGATTACTGCCCAGACCATGAAGGTAAAAGAAAATTACTTCCATCATCTCATTACACCTCTGGGTAAAACTAATCTCCCCATCTCATATCTATCAAACTCATAGCCCAAGAAAGATTACATCCAGTTTATGTTATTCACTGCATAATTGGCTTTCATTCCCATATTTAAGGTAAGTCCAAAATGTCAAACTGTCAATTATCCAACAACTTCGATTCTGCACAGGTATAGTGGTGTTCAATGTGATGGATAATGGGGGTTTCACTGTACCTGGATCTCAGAGCAAGTAAAATTCAAAATAATAATTCAAGTTTGAGCTTTCTTTTAACATTTATCTGAAACCAGATGTTTGAGTTCATGTTTTTTAAACCTTTTTTAAATCTCCAAGTTTATATATTCTCTATTGTTATTGCTCTCTCATTCCATTGCTGCACTTTGTCTACATCTCTCCCATGTCTTGCGCTATTCCCTGATTGGGAGAGTGGACAGCTGGTTTATTCCAAGATCTCTATCAATGCCACATTGAAGCTGGGCATAGGAATTGCCGACCAATTCATTTTATACTCTGCCTTTGGACAGTACCTTCTCTCTGCTGACTGCTCACCACCCCCCCTCACCCGCCCCCAACAACAAGCCAGGCGAGCCTGTGAATTTAGCAAAAGAAAAAGGAAAATAAGAAAGACTTGCATTAATAAAGTGCCTTTCATGACCGCATGACATTCCAACGTGCTTTACAGCCAGTGAAGCACTTTTTGAAGTGTAATCACTATCATAATGTAGGAAACATGGCAGGCAATTTGTGCACAGCAAGGTGCCACAAACAGCAATGTAATAATGGCCAGATAATTTGCTTGCTGGTGATAGTGGTTGAGGAAACAATATGGCCAGGGAAAACTCCCCTGCTGTGCCTTGAAGTGCCATGGGATCCTTTGCATCCACCTGAGAGAGCAGATGGGGCCTCAGCTTAACATCCTATTCAAAAGGTGGCACCTTCCTCAGTACTGCAGCATGGATTATGTGTTGAGTCTGGATTGGGACTTGAAGCCACAACTCTTCTCATGCAGAGGCAAGAGTGCCACCACTGTACCACCTAGAAAGCAATGGAAAAATTACAATTCTGAAATCACAAAGAACCTGTATCCCTAAAGTTCAGGAAATGCTATGACGTGGGGGTGGAATTTTAACCTCCCATGATGATGATAATGATGGAAATGATCTGGGGAACAGGTGTTAAAATTTCAAAAATCTGAAACCCAACCCCACTCAATCTCAAACACAACTACATCCAGTTTTAACAAGGATAGTTTGGGGGGTGGAGTGGGTGGTGGTGCGGGGGTGACTAACCTGCTCTCAAGTAGCTAAATATGCTAATGAGACTGCTACCTCAAATTTTAACAGACATTTAGATTTAATGGCAGCAGGCTAGGTTTCCCAAGAATCGGGAAACCTGGCACCTGAAGGGAAGCGTGAATAACTGAATTTAACAGGTAAGTGCTTTTCCAGCACTCCTTGTGGGTCAAGAGGAGCAGGTTTTCCTCCAGCCCCACAAGCAAACCAGCTTCCTCCCTCGTGATCGGAAGCTCCCCAACAATCTCAGCCACCTCGACCTTTGATCTGTTCAATGCCCTCATGATCCCCACACCATCCCCTCACCCCACAATATGGCCCTCATCTGCAATTTAAATAACCCCCTGGATTTCCCCCCATCCACAATTTCCCCTCTGACCCGCGCTTTGTTCAAGAACCACTGGGATAGCCTCCCATCCCCCACCTGTTCAAGCTCTCCACAATCTCCATTCCCCCCCCCCCCATGATCTGTTCAGTACCCCACCCAACCACATTCTCCCTCCCCAACCACCCACGATCTGTCCCTGACCCTCAATCTGTCAACCACCCCATCCCCACCAGCCATTTCCCCCCCCCAACCCACAAACTTTCCCCCTGAACCGATCATCCAGAACTCTCTGCTCCTCAGGACAAGCCTTTCTGCCTGGCAAACAGCCAGTCTCTAGGTCTGAAACAGAAGATAAACTATTCAAATTGGCCGGACCTCCACATTACCTTCATTTACAGGCAGCTATCAACCCCTACACTCCTCCTGGCCAACCTCCCTCCTCACTTCCCCATAACTATCGGAGCCCATGTTTGGGTATTTTTTTGTTTGTAAATCATTACAAAACATTTAGGATCAAATTAGAAAAATTAACATAAGCAATGTTCCATCTAAGCTGTGTGCATGAGTGGTCACGTAGCAACCTGGGAGTTACCACATAGGCCGCGCACAAGTTGTCCCCTTTAAGATACTGCACGTGCAGAGTCACACAAAAAAATGTTTAAATGTGCCATGCACTTTAAATGAATAGGCCCTGCACAACAAAATAAAATTCGAGGGGACATTGGACATAAGTATAAAAACTTAATTGTTGAGATTTTTTCGGTGAGTTAATAAATTGTAATCTTGCTATATTGTGGATTTTCTGCAGGTTCATTACAGTCCCAAAGTCCTCAAAGAATGCTCAGCCTTTATTTGTGCTAAGGGTTTACCAGATGGAAAGTTGCTAATCTCAGTTGTGTTGTTGCACTTAAAGGGAAATATCAGCAAGTTCCAGTTCAGCTTGGAATCAGTGATTCCCCTTCCTCCCCCACTTCCAGCTGAGCAAATATCTACTAAGGTTATGAATGTCATTGCAGTCAACCTGCCCTGTCCAACAGTTTTATTCGGAGTCCTGGTACATGAAGCTGAAGGCTATTCAAGGGAGAAAGTAGACAGCAAATAACAACCAAAATACAACTATTCAAATGATTCATTACAGGAATTTATATATACATATTGTTTTTTTAATATTAAATAGATTTAATTATCCAATTCATTCATGTTGCTTTACTACCTTTTGCCAGATGCTATAAATAGAGCTTACTTCCATTAGGTATACATCAGCAAAGTGTACACTTCTGATAATGGAAGTACATTGGAATATTATGCAGAATATATTTAAAAGGTGTGTTCGTCCACAACTATATCATATTGTAGGTAAATGAGAGGATTTAAGTACTGCAAACACAGTACCAGTATTTCTGTTTTGTTCCTTTCTTGCAGATTTAGGTTTCTCTGGAGAATTTCAAAAATTTTGTTCAAATTATCTAAACACAAAGTTTAAATATCACAAAAATGTAATCCCTTTGAAAACTAAATGATTTTTGAAAGTTTAAGATACACGTCTTTTATATAGTTATGCAATCTCTACAAAAAATTTCTAATTTCCAATGCTAAATAATATTACAAAAGAGGAATTATAGAAACATACAAAATGTTTGAATTGTTGTCTGGTGTTTTTTTCCTTCCCTATTTCCACCACCTCACCAACATCCCTCTTATTCTTCTAAATTTACATTCTCTTGGTTTGTGATTCCACAGTTTACTTCATGTCATGCAGTTATTACAACCCAGCACCTGGACAGGTAAACTATTCCCAATGTGAAACCAGTTGGCAGGAGATAGAGAAGAGCTGCCCAGTTGACTTGCCTTAAGAGTATCACTACCTATGAGGAAGCATCTTTCTGTCATATATCGCTTCTCGAGATGATACCAGTCAGATGCAGAACTGTCAGTCGGGGAATTGCCAAAGGGGACCCAATGCACAATTGCTTCACAGCTCTGGATTCTAGCACACTATTAACCTGCACTATCTGGTCCAGCATTGTCTTCTCTAATTGGGATTTGAGACTTATTGGGTTCAAAAATGCTACTTCTGCTCTCAAAGCATTAACCAGCTGGCTATGGGTTCAAGTGCCTGTCCTACTGGGCTCTTTAGACCACCTTAAATTATATAATTTTGACTGATAGGTAGAGCGGCTTATAATAATAAATCATTGCACCTCACAGGGGAAAAATAGCAGTGCTGTATATAATTTACAAATGTGCTTCCTGTTAGTTAATCAGGGAGTGCCATTAGCAACAGTCATGGAGGGCCATTGGTTAAGGCCATGAGGAGAACCTATAGCTTGGAGCACACTGCTCTCCTGGATGGAGAGTGTGAAGGTAAGGATGAAGAGACAGAAATAGAGGAAATGTTAATGTGCAAAATGTACAGTATCTGCAAGGATTAATTATCCCTTCATCTAATATCTACCAAAACACAGGCAATGAAGAATTTATCTAACAGCACTGTTTCCTGCCATACTAAGCAAAGCTTTTACTAATTAAGGTCAGATCAATATCTATGCCCTTGTTGCACTATAGTATCAAGGAGCCAACTTATATGCATTCATTTCATGACTTGGTATTTTCTCAAAATAGTGTAATAAATAATTCGATTTCCACAAGTGCAAAATTCAAGTCATTTCTTCAATGCAGCTAGAAATCTAAAATATACTAAAGCCAACTGAATTCAGACAATAGGAACTCTTTCATTATAAACATTCATGAAGATTTTGATTTATTAATCAAATAGCTGGCTGAATGTATTTACTTCATCCACTGACGACTGGACCTGTTTTAATGAGGAAAAAATTGAAAATCAGGTATCTTTCAGAAGCAGTGAGAAAAGCATATTCCAGTATTTTTGATAAAGAGCAACACATGAGCTGTATCACAGGTAGCTTATTGTATTATGCCATTGGTTGGATCTAACTGCAGAAGACTGTGAAAGAGTCTATCGTATTATTATTCATGAGTTCATTGTTGTTATTATTTGATAGCACATTTCCCATTTGGGAGCATTGTTTATCTTCTATTTTGCAGCAAGAGCAAGTATTGTATCTTTGTAGCAGTCATTTTGTTTTAAAATTGAAAAAATGCCCAACAAGCATTCTACCATTTTCTCAACATCAATATAGTAAACTAATATAAGCAGCTCACTTTTCAAATGACCTCTGTCTTGAAGTCACCTAGTTTCCAGTCTTAAAATTTTCATTCTTTTAACGATAGGACATTTCAAACTTCGGGAATGGCAGTCTCAATTGGCCCAAATACTTGCTCTACCTGCAAAAAATCATATTTACAAATTGGTTAACCCCTAAATAATGTCTAATCCTGTGCTTTAACCTAAGAGCTTTCATATCTCAAAAAAGAATGCATTGACTCTAATTGAATAGGATTTATAATTTTTTTCTGTTAATTATATCACATACACTGCATTGGGTATACAGCTTTCATCTTTTAGCCACATTGCCAGGGGTGCCCTTCTGCAGGAGGAAACATGCCCATCACTTTCCTTTTGTATAAATTACATGAATTTGTAGATTAAATGCATTGCCAAGAAAACACTTTAAAAATTAGAACTACTTTATGCTAATTTATAGGTGTCAACAAAAATGGAGACTGTTTAATACATCACATTCAACTGTACAAGAATGCGTAGAGGACAGTACAATTGTATAATAGAAAATGTACAGCATTCAAAGCCAGCGTGCTTTTCACAATCAGACAAGACCAAGCATCAAAACAATAAAAAGGGTCAGCAAAGTTCATTAAAGTGTATGTATGCAATTCCATAGTCTCTTTAAAGACTTCTTGATCACATTTCTCATGTAACTTACTGCTATAAATATATCTCCATCCCCCTCAACATGAAAATCAAATATTTTTCACTCTTTTTCTTATCCAGCTCATCCGAATTTATTTCTTTTTTTAAGAATGTTACAAAATGTAAATATCAGATCCATTTTGTAGTTGGGTGTGTGTTTAACCAATCCATAGTTTTCTTTTCATGAAGTACAGCTACCCAGTGCACTTATAATTGTTAATAAAGTAGCTTCAATTTACCATAAATTCCTATAGTGTACACTTTACACGTTGCACCATGGAGAATTCTGACAGCTGGTTCACCAATGTGAAAGACCCAGAACTTATGACTGCTGCTGATGCTATTGACTCCTGACAGCCTTTAAAACAAGCAAGTGAACTGCTGCCACTCATGTCACTGGGGGAAGTAGCCTCTTCACTCTACAGTCAATGTTTGTGGGTAAAAAGGTAAATGAGACTTCAAATGTGTGTTCTCCTTCTGCCTGTTAGCTCACACATGGGAAATGGCACATTGGATTTTTACACATGTGAAGTAACAGTCCCCTGGGCAGTGAAATTATCAATCACACTCATAGAATAAAAATATATAATTCAATAATGTGGTATCACAGACACCCACACTGTTGAGTAGAATGTTCTTTGTAAACTATTTGACATCATATAGTCTGTTTATAACTGGTACTTTTAATTTTAACAAATATTATTTTCAATTATTTAACATTGATGCAGTAATGTGGCCCCCAAGTTCATCAACTTGTCCATGGCAGCCACATCCCAGCAGTTATCAGACTGCCTAGGTCTATAATGTGATCTGTACCTCTATTTAAAATGAAAAGCTAAAGTTGTACATTTATTTTTCTCTTGGCAGTAATACTTTCCTTGACATGCATTTAAGATTTTCCAAAAGGAATTATTGTATGGCTTCATTGTATTTAACAGTTTTGTTCAAACTAAATCCTTGTTTCACAGCTTGGAGCTATTCCTACATTAGACACATGGCCTCTGATGTCTTGATGCCCATACAAACCAAATGTCTTTTGCCATAAATACTTACTTGTTAACTGTGTGTTGTTAAAACATTTGTACACATCAACAAATGGATCGCTAAAATGAATACCATCAACACTAACACAGCATTCTTAAAGCCCTGATATACTGACATCACACTGCGCTGTTTTTTAAATTTAATGCCAATTAATATATTTGGAACATGTTGAGCTCCCTACTGCACTTGTGGCTTAGCACGCAGCTTTAAGCCCCAAACATAAGCAGCCCTCCTTGCTCATTATCATCCAACTGAACACACAAACTAAAATAAATTAAGTTATTCATGTGACAACTTTGCAAAATGACGGACTGTTTTCACCACCCGGTTTTGCACCATATCTCTAATAGCTTTTTTGTTATAAAATTGTTGCCAGAGGACTTGGGAATTCAAAAAGCTGAGCACTAGATTCATAAGCAGGCAACAAGGAGTTCTGGCCTGTCACTCAAAGTCACATGGAATGAGGGAGGCGTGGTCAACAGGAAAGTGCAGAGAAATAGTGAGGTGGTCTGTCTCAGAGTTTGGGGGAAATTGACACTCTCGCCACTAAAACCTGCCTCCTGCTGGCTGACCATGGAGCAGCACAGACAGTAATCATTGCAGCTTTGTACCAGATTGTACCTTTCATTTCAGCTGAAGGAATTTGCAGTGTCAATAAAAGCAGAATAAAAATAAAATAAAATGCAAAATTGGTCTTCTACGATCTTACACATTAAAAAAAATCCTTTTGACAGAACCATTTGGCAAAGTGGATGTACAGCGAAGAGTTAATGAGCAAAGTTTGGTAGCAAGAGTTTTGAACTGAAACAAAACTTTACATGATTAGAATACCTTCTGCTATAGGCAAAAGACAGTACATTTACTACTCCAAGATGTTAAATTTTCATTTCTCCGTTTAGGTGCTGGGAACCAAGTTATTACATCCTATGATATTTTTAAACTGTAAAAATAAAAGTTATCACATTGTGGTCCTTATTCTCTAAACCAAACAATATTTTTTCATAAAAAGCATGGTGGTTTATGAGGGCTCAGATTCACTGAGACTAATACAATAAGTTACATGTAGCTCCCCTGCTGCATAAACTAATTACAAAACTGTTTTCAATTGTTTCATATATAATTAATGATAAGTGGACTCATCCATTTGAAATTGGATGAGCTAATAATTTACTGTACACTAATGCCACTAAGACTAAATCCAGTAAGTTCATTGTAGGTAAGAACCAAATAAATTGCAGTCTTTCTAGCATTTAGTATGAATATGGAGTTATTCAGAAAAATTCATCACCATCTGTTGTAAGTCTGAATGATAACTTCATTGCCCAGCAGTGAGAGAATTCACTGTCGCAAACCATCAGTTAATAATCCAATTGCAAAAAGTGTGAGAAGTTAAAATAGAGTAACCTCCAAAAGAAACACAGAGTGTTGTATCACAGATGATGCATTATGGACATTCCTTCATTTATGGCAAAAGGCAGAAGGGGTAAAAGCTTGTCTACACCAGCCACAAAAAACAGACTTATACCGCATGGGCAGCCTGTTATTCACTGTGTCAGTTTTTATTTTCCATTGACTTGGAAAATATTGCCAAGATTTTTAATTTCAAACCTGGTAAAAGTGACAGTGAGACAAGGAAACGACTCTCCAAAAAGAGTTTGAACTATCATTCTGTGAATTTCAGTGAAAAGAAGATCGAGCGCATAGAAAAATCAGCAGCTGGTTTGCTGCAAGTCCATTTCATGCTGCTGGCGTAGACCAATTTCAGCCCCAGACAGTTCATGAAAGAGGCTTCCGAATATGCTGTCACTGCAAGCATTGTGGTCTGCTATGTTAGCCAAACTGGGCACCTTGTAGTATTTTAAAGTTAATTATTTAACAATCCCCAGGCCTGAACGTATTAAATAATGGAAAACAAATGTATGTGGAACAGAAGCTCAACATCAAAAGGAAATTACTGGAGAATTGATTTTGAAAGAGCCCAATAAAATCAAATGTTACCTTTCCAAATAATGGTTAAAGACCCCTGAACTCTCAATGGTCACTGAGGTGTAACAGTTACCCCAAATGAATTCAAGGGTGATATGACAAACTGAGACTCTTCCTAACCTTCAGTCTCAAACGGCAATCCTTCAATGTCCAGAATGTCCTATTCTTTGTGTTCTTTTATCACTTTAGCACAACTTTATTGAAACTGACCTTTTACTATGACATTCTAAAAAGGTTTCGGAACCTTCAATGTAGCAGAAAGACAACTGGTAAGAATCAACCCCATAAATCTGAATTGAATGCAGATGCAGTCTGTTGTGTGTTTATAAGACAGTGTATAAGGCACATGACAGTCTTTGAAAACTTAGAAGTACACATAATTCCTAGACAACTTTATTTAATTGTTCAGATTTTGATTTCATTCCCTTGTTCAGTCCACAAAACTGTACAGTTACACAAAAGGGCATCGAAGTTAACTCTGCAAAGGTCCTCCGCAGCTTGTAAACTTTTTTTCCCCAGAACATTGACTTGCCTCAGTTTTCAGTTCAGATCCATAGTGCTGTTAGTCAGTTGTACAAAGCATCTAATAAAAATACAGTTATAATTAAACTAAGAATTTCCTCTTCTCCATAGGAATCATGTAAAAGAGTTCTCAGAAAAGGTTTGTGAGAGTAGTTTGTGTAGGGCTTCGGGATTCGTGGGCCTCGAGGGTACCAGGCACAGACGTCAAAACTGACGTCACGGTTGGCATAGAAGGGTTAGTCAAGTCAGTTAAAGTAGTAGAAGTGCTTGAAGGACTAAGAGAGGCGTTGGAAATTTCTGATGCTGGGCCAGACGGTGTTGCTGCTTGAAGTACTGTGCCATCAGATGCTTTATCAACCCCTGCATTTTCCTGCCGTAATAGATTCCTCCTGAATTTTGCTCTTGCATTTTGGAACCAAACCTGCAAACCAATTTGATGGAATATTGTACTAGTTTTGAACCCATAGAGAGTTTAAAGTATGTAAAACGATCGCAACAGAAAATATATTGTACCTGTCACATATATAGATACTATCCTTCTGAAGATTTTAATCAGCTATGTTAAATTTTGAAATGCTAGCACCCTTTTTTAAATTATTCTTCTGATTAGTTTCTTGTAATTTGTTTTACAAGGAGAGAAAATTAAGGGACAAACTTCAAATGCATTCATTCGACTTTGTAAAGAAGAACAACAAAATGCTAGATTCTATAAAGAGGGTTTTTTCTACAGAAAACTGTTAATGGAATTGAACAATTACAGGGGTCACTCAGTGATTACAAAGTGTGCCAAGAAAATTCTTTTTTTTTAAATAAAACATAAGCAACACTAGATACTACTGTGACACACATTTACTTCAGGAGTCTGTGACTAATTAAGCTGGTCACCTATGTTATAAATCAAAGTGTCACAAAATTAAATTAAAATGACATGCACTGCCTCAGCCTTCTCTATGATTTCAGTCTCACAGCTTTGGGGATCAACTTTCACAAACTTACAGTATCTAACTCTTCAGTGTTATTACTGACCACTTTATTTTCCACTAGAACCTTAAGTTCTACGGCAATGGTTAAGTGTATATTGAAGATTCCATCTCAGTTTTAATTTTATTTTTATTTAGTTTGTACAGATCCAATGGATAATTTCTGTTTAAACCAGGTGACTAAGATAAAAGCTGAAGGAAAGTATATAGAATAACTCCAGAATGGCAACCTGTACAGTTATCTCCTTTCATTCATATTGAAACAGGCCTTCACAAGAGCTATTTTTCAATCCCACCATAACACCTAAATGATAAATTATACTTATTATCCCATTTGATATTTAAAAGATTATCTGTTTGCCACAGATATTGCTCATTGCAATCCAGTGACAGATGATAACAGTGATCTCACAACGCTGTCATAAGTGAAATGTGTAACCTGTTGTTCTTTTCAATCTTTGAATAAGTGCAATGGTCACAGCACTTCAGTCACCAGAAGCCTGACTCTAAAATATCATTTTGTTCTAAGCGTAGAAAGCACATATGAATTATATATCTGTGCCAAATTATTTTGGTGCATGGCACACTGCCTAATAAATTGATATTAAATTTTGAAGAGTTGGGCCCCAGAGCATTGTTTGAAGAATATGTTTCAAGGTAAACAAAAATTGTTAAAACTAAATGTTACAACATCTCCTGATATTTATGAACTGGAGGTATTTTGGAAATAGACATTCAGCAGTTCCATCTACAGTGCACTTAGCAAGCAGAAAAGGGAACCGGGATACAGTAAATCCAGCTGCATTGACACAAGAACCACTGAACAACCCCTTTAACAGACAACTCCTTAATTAAGTACCATTTTACTTTTCATAGCAATTGATCACTGCTGTGTGTAATTATAATGATATGGATCTATTTACACTTCACAACACACACATACACACACACAAAACAAACACTAAGCATGCAAGTTAGACAAAGGATATTAAATTCTGTGATTTTCAGGCAACCTATTTCAGATCAAGAAAAAATATCTGTATGTATATATAGGACTTCACATATTAAAACAAACCTTGAAGATGTGTTTGGAATTAAAACAGTACTCCAATGTGTGATGGTAGAAAACTTATGAGTTTAAAGACCTCTGACATTATTGTTACAGTTGTGACAGCAGCATATCAGGTACCAGTGAGGTGCTATAAATAACACTTCCTCATTGCTAACTACAGGGTTATACCTGCCTATAATGGCGGGGCTCTGTTTCTCCTAAAACTGCATAAACTTCCATACACAGCATTCCTGCACAGGGACAATTATCTCCCATTTTGGGGGAAACAGATCACCAAATGAGCACATCCGTCTCACTCAGCTCGAAAAAAAATCATTGATATTCCAAACTGCAAAGGTGTTTTATTTGGCATTGATCAGGAATGTCTAATAGTGTTTGTTTAAGCCATTCTTTTCTAATCTTTCACTGTGTGACTAAATCAAGAGAGATCAAGAAAGAGGACTTGTTTTATTATAGGCACTGGGTTTAGTTTCTATTCAGAAAGAAGATACTTCTCAGGGATCATATTTTTAGCACAGTTCTTTTTCCAAAGTTGGTTAAAACTACAGCAATTTAAAGCTAGCTCTAAGGGAGAGACTACTCACAACCAAAACTAGCTTATACTGATGAAACAGATAGAGTCAGTATGGGAAAGAACAATTAGGTGAACAGCAGTCAGTAACCAGGTCAGTGTAATAATAGCAGAAGTGATTTCCAAACTAGAAGAAGAAACAAAACTTGCCTTATATAGTGCTAAATACAAACAGCCATCACTGTCATGTATCATACCAGCCCATCAATATATTGGACTACCGTTTCTTTATATTGGACCAGGTCTTGGGAACATTTTATTGAGTTATACTTTGAATTCCTCACCCACCCACCACACCAGCAACCAGACACCACCCCCCCCCCCCCCCCCCCCCCAGTAAATTTGGGCATAGGTTAAGCTTTAATTTTAAATATATGGTTCTAATGTTTACCTCCTAAGTTTCTATTCCATGCATTTTCCACTTATAACAGAAATTTTAATGTTTCACAGTTAAAAGAAAATAATTTATAATTGGTTATTTATTGGACTCAAAGATATTATTATATTTACCAGTCTCCATGTCAAGTGGAAGTAGCACAAGGTGCCTTCACACTCCTCTGACTTCTCTTTCCTGTCTGATTGATTGCCCTGTACTTACACCGGGTGGGAATGTTCCAAAACAAGACAGGCAGCAATCTGAATGCCTCAATGAGGCAACCACAAAGAGTCCATGTGCAGACTTTCCAAAAATAAAAGGGTTTTACTTTGCATAGCTACCAGGAGTTGGAACCATGGATGGTAATTCCAATCCCTAACTGAGGAATACTGACGTCTGTTGTAGTGACTCCCATCCCAGATAAGTAGCAAAGGCAGTGCAAAGCAAGGATTGAATCTGGTACCTTCCTATCTGGTCCATTTGACTGAATTCCCCTCACTCCCCCACCCCCGCCCCCCTCCATCCCCCGCCCCTCCCACCGCCATGGAATCCTCAAAAAGCTAAAACACAGGGTTTTACAACACCACCAGCCACAACCCTTTCACCTCTCCCTTTTCTGTTTACAGACCTGCAGGTTAACGGTATGTTTCACATCTAACACCAGCAATGTGCTTTTACATGTATTTTATGCAGTACAGAGGGAGCTATAGGCCAGAGGAGCATGGCCAAAATCATTACTGCATCACAAGAGCAGCCCCACTCTGTAGTGCAATAAAACTATCCCCATCCTGCCTCCACACTGAAATCATGGATTTGTTGCAGCTCCCAAAATTGTATCAAATTAAAATACACATTAGACTTGTGAGAAATTTAAGATGATTAAATAGTAACGTGTTTTCAAATGTTATAGCTTTTATATTTATGATTTTTTTTCTTCTCCAGTTTTTGACCCTTATCGCTGATCTGCCAAAGGCAGCGCTTCTTGTTGAGGTACAATGCCACAGGCAGGGATTGCAATTCTTAATGGATGAGCACAAAGTGAGCCTTAGCAGGCTATTTGGCCATAGGAGGCATCACAGCTGCATTCCACCTGTTCCACATCGAACATACACTCCAACAGCAGATGCTACATAACAATCAGGATTGGGAACTTGGCTGATTTTTCCATTCCCTAGTGTACAGGCCACCAAGTGCCAATTGCAGCACTCCTATTGCCCTCCCTGCTAAAACTGCATAGATTGTGAATCAACTCTGAAACTTTCCCAATCTGTAAGGCTCCGTCCCACACCATGCACTGCATTTACTTGCTGAGTCTTTGGAATGGTCGGAGAAGCCGGAATATTTGAGGAGCTTATGAGTTCTCCAAAGGTAATGATTGCTCCCTCTAGGAAAGGATTTGAATACCAGAGAAAACAAATGGTTAAGAGTAAGAAGGAAAATCAGGCAGAACCTTTTCACTGAAAGGGGAATAGACTTGTGAATAGGTTACATGGGATGGCCACTGAAGTGGGCAGTAAAGATGGATCTAAAGGACAATTTAAAGTACCTCTGTTTAGCGAATATGTGAGAGATAAGCTGAGAAACTGGACCAAATAACCAATTATGCTCCAAAAAACTGCTGTGTATGTGAGGTCATATAAGATTTGAAATATAAATGTAATAATTTTTCTAAAAACCAGTGAGATTGGGAGAATGAAAAAAAAGACAGATTGCCTGAGAAACAGAATTTGAACAGTAACTCAACAAAGCTCTCTTACCTGCAGAACTCGCTTTGTAAGTCCTGTCTTCTGTGCTAGCTGTTTCAGGTCCTTGGCATCAGGATTGTGGTTAATGGCAAAATAAGACTTCATGGTCCTCAGCTGGTGGTGTTTGAAAGAGGTGCGCATGCGCTTTGTCTTCTGAGTGGGAGGATACTGCTGCTCTCTGTCCATGTGGTCGCCGTCATTTTCATTACAACTTAACGCTACAAAATATTATGAAGATATACTGTAAATTTAAGAAGAAATTTTGAATGTGATAACCGTCTAAAAATATATTCCACTGCTACTTTAAGAAAAACTTTGTTCTTTGCATCAATTGAGGCAATTACAGTCCCAATATTTGCTTAAAAATCCATTTGGTTTGTGATTAGTTTTGACTTCGGACATTTGTCTGATTTATCAAATGTTAAGAATTCAATGAGAATGTTTCTGTAATGAAAAGAATGGACTGCTTTAGAGCTTGTTGTGCAATAAATATTTAGTAGTTGCATGAAATTAAAACCAAATAATTATATGAAATGTATCACAATGATTTTGTCAGTCGTATTTTCCGTCCCTCCTCTCGTGCCTGGGTGCATTGCCAAATGCACTAGCTACCCACCAACATCTCACCCAGGTGTTCCAGGCCTGATCCTAGACATTGAGGTCAACACATTAGACTTGCACCTAAACCAGGCAGAAAGTCAGTGAAGCAATTGCTTCATGGGTCAGTCTGTGCTGGCCTGAGGCAGGAGCCAAATTAACCAATGGGCTTCATTTAAATAAATTCTGCGAGCTGCCGGCAACAACTGATCACCCCCATGCGGCCTTGTTGGCTGAGATCTGACAAACTCTGGCTGGCTCTGATGTTGGGCTGGCCCACAGGTAGATCCAGAAGTGGTGGGCAGGGGGGTAGTGGGGTGCGGAGGAGGGCAGGGGGGCACGGGGCGGCAAAGGAAGGTGTAAGTGAGGGGCCAGCTCAGGCTGGCCCGTGGGTGGGGAGAAGTTGGAAGCAAAGTTGGAGGGAGGGCAAGTCTGGAGCTCTCCAGGTACTTCTGGCTCCACACATATGCAACTTTGTAAACGTTTTATGCCCATTTCTTGCATAATCTTGAGCAGTCCCTTTCAGGATTGCTTGTTAGGTCACTTAAGACCTGGTACAGCTAAGTAAACCTTGCATGGCGCAAGTTCTGCACATTTTTAAGCAGAAGCTTGCATTGCAATCCTATGACTGGTGTTTAGGACCCTAATTTTCATAAGCAAGGTGCCTAATGTCTATTTCAGGTGAATACCCGACACACCTAAAAAGGGAGGTTGTCACCCAAATTTTGTATACCCAGCCACCGTATTAGGCCTGAGAAACAAGTGAAAGTAAATTGAACTTCTCCAAGTGTCAGTAGGATATCCAATCTCAAGGAACAGAACCATTCTCACCCATTATGCTGATTTGTTAATTTAACAATGTGCGTGCATGGTAGAATTACAATATATTACACAGGTTAATCACCTTATCAGATCAGGTGAGAATAAAATTAATTAATTTGTTCTAAAATTTTCTAATGATAATACATATTATGTTTCAGTCTGCTGGATCTTATATTTTTATCAAGTTAGAGCTTGATCCGAATATTGTCCCATCAAACTACAGACAGGAAGCATTATTTCCTTATTAGTGGTCGCAACATTGCAATATGGCTTTTTTAATTTCCTCCAAAGGTGTATTCACAATTCTCCTCTTCAACATTAGAATAAAGTAAGGAGGTATTATTTATAAAATGTTAAAAGTACAAGAATCAGTGATTTTGATCTCTACATTTATTTTAAACCCTACTTCTGTGGATACTCAAAATCCATATTACCGTAAAAATAATATGCTCCCCCCACCAAAAGAAATCTAGTGCCTTCTTTTTCAGATCTCATTGCAACGAGCTGGTTTCAAAAGCCCACGCTTCCATAAACATATCAGAGTTATGCACCTTCAGGAACTCCACTATAGTATTTCTGTGCAATCATGTCCAAAAATTTAAAGAATGGAAGTATTTTACTTCATTTGGGATACGCAGTTAATACTGGGATGATTAACATTAAGTAATTAACTTTACTTTCTGAAGAATGACTGCAATTGAGTACAGAGACAAAATCTATCTGATATCTGTGATTGAATTTAGCCCAACTGTAGACCTGATGACTGAAGCATCACGGAAATACATAAATGTATTTAAGATTGTTAATAAATCTTAGTAAAATCAGAAACATTTTTTAAACACAGAAGTCAATATTTTGCTCTAACCAGTTCTTTAGGAACACAAACTGGCATATAGATAACAGTGACAGAATAAATATCAGACAGCAGGAATGAAAAGAACTACTTATAAAACATGTCTTTTTTCAGATTCCCAACTGCTCCCCAGCTGAGAGAGAAGGCCCCTGCTTCCAAGATTTTGCCAATGCCACTCTGTTACAAGGGAGCATTCAACAATGATTTGCCATTCCATTTTCCCTACTCTTCCTCACTCCTGGCAGTAGTGTCTCTGTTCAATATGTCCTCCTAATGTAATAAGGGATTACAATGGGAGGTATACACTTTCATTCATTGTAACATCGAATGTGATAGCTTCAATTAAAGGAGTGCTGTCTTCATCACCAACATATCATTGGACGTACCTTTTGTTTAAGGATAGAAAAGAGCATCATTTTCATCATAACTAGATGAGGTGTTTCAAGATTTTACATCATGAAACTGTGTATTTGTTCATAAACCAAAGAAAAAAGTTTGCTAAGCATTTTTCATGGAGTGGCTTCCCCTTTAATATTGTCATAGAGATCTGTGAAGATAAAGAGATCATTTCAAAATTGGCAAGAATGGCAGCTCAACATTCCTGGATATAGAGTTTTCAGGCGGGATAGAGAGGGGGATAAAAAAAAGGAGGGGGTGTGGCATTATAGGTTAAGGAAGCAATAACAACTTTGAGGAGGGATGACATGCTAAATGAATCATCAAGTGAGGCCATATGGATGGAGATCAGAAATAAAAAAAGGGTGAGGTTAGGTTACGCTACTAGGAGTTAACCATAGACCCCCAAATAGTGAGAGGGAGATAGAGAAACAAATATGTAGGCAAATTTCTGGGTGTAAAAGCTATAGGGCAATAATAGTTGGGGATTTCAACCACCTTAATATCAACTGGGATATAAACAGTGTAAAGGGCACAGAGGGCACAAAATTCTTGAACTGCATTCAAGAGAACTTTTTTAGCCAGCACGTAACAAGCCCAACGAGAGAGGTGGCAATTCTGGATTTAGTCTTCGGTAATGAAGTTGGGGCATGTAGATGAAGTAGCAGTGGGTGACCATTTTGGAGATAGCGATCATAATATAGTTAGTTTTAGCATAATCTTGGAACAGGACAAAGATAAGACAGGAGTTAAAGTTCTAAATTGGGCGAAGGCAAATTTTACGAAACTGAGAGGCAATCTGGTGATAGTGCACTGGATACAGCTACTGGGAGGAAAATGAGTGGCAAACCAGTGGGAGGCAAGATTCTACAGGCACAGTGAAGGCATGACCCCAGAAAGATAAAGGGTGGTACGGCCAAATCTAGAGCCCCCTGGTTATCTAGAGACTTACAGGGTATGTTGAAGCAGAAAAAGAAAGCTTATGACAATCACAAAAAACTTAATACTTTAGAAAGCCTAGAGGAGTATAGAAAGTGCAGGGGTGAAGTAAAAAAGGAAATTAGATAAGCACAGAGAGGACATGAAAAAATATTGGCAGGTAAAATCAAGGAAAACCCTAAGATGTTTTATCAGTACATTAAGAGCAAGAGAATAACTAAGGAAAGGGTATGGTCTATCAGAGATGTACAAGGGAACTTGCACGTGGATGCAGATAATGAGTTTTTAAATTCTGGCTTCACAAAGGAGAGGGATGATGCAGACATTGTAGTAAAGGAGGAGGCGTGTGAAATATTAGATACGACGAGCATAATGAGAGAGGAAGTATGAGAGGGTGTGACATCCTTGAAAGTGGATAAATCGCCAGGGCCGGATGGATTGCATCCCAGGTTGTTAAAGGAAGCCAGGGAGGAAATAGTGGATGCACTCAGGATCATCTTCAAATCCTCACTGGATATGGGCGAGGTGCCAGAGGATTGGAGGTCTGCGAACACTGTCCCATTGTTTAAAAAGGGTGCGAGGGATAGGCCAAATAACTATAGGCTGGTCAGTCTGACCGCGGTGGTAGGTAAATTATTAGAATCAATTCTGAGGGACAGGATAAACTGCCACATAGAAAGGCAGGAACAGGGATAGTCAGCATGGATTTGTTAAGGGAAGGTCATGTCTTACTAACTTAATTTGAATTTTTGAAGAAGTAACAAGGAGGATTGATGAGGGTAGTGCAGTGGATGTGGTCTACATGGATTTTACTAAGACATTTGACAAGGTCCTGCATGGCAGACTTATCAGTAAAATGAAAGCCCACGGGATACAGGGGAATGTGGCAGGTTGGATCCAAAATTGGCTCAGTGACAGGGAACAAAGGGTAGTAGTGGATGGATGTTTTTGCGAATTGAAAGCTGTTTCCAGCAGCATTCCATGAGACTCAGTGTTAGGTCCCTTGCTGTTTGTGATATATATTAATGACTTGGACTAAAATGTGAGAGGCATGATTGGGAAATTTGCTGATGACACAAAAATTGGTCATGTAGTTGATCGTGAAGAGGATGGCTGTAGACTCCAGAATGATATCAATGGTTTGGTTGAGTGGGCAGAAAAGTGGCAAATGGAATTCAGTCCAGAGAAATGTGACGTAATGCACTCGGGCAGGGCAAATAAAGTGAGGGAATATACAATAAACTGGAGGATATTGAGAAGGGTAGAAGAAGTGAGAGACCTTGGAGTGCATGTCCACAGGTCCCTAAAGGTGGCAGGACAGGTAGATAAAGTGGTGAAGCAGGCAAATGGAATGCTTTCCCTTATTGGCCGACAAAAGCAGGGATGTAATGCTGAAACTGTCTAAAACGCTGGTTCGGCCACAGTTGGTGTATTGCATACAGTTCTGGTCGCCACAATACATAAGGACATAGTTGCTCCGGAGAGAGTGCAGAGGAGATTTACAAGAATGTTGCCAGGGCTTGAAAGTTGCAGCTATGAAGAAAGATTGGATAGGCTAGGACTGTTTTCCTTAGAACAGAGGAGGCTGAGGGGTGACTTAATTGAGGTGTACAAAATTATGAGGGGCCTAGATAGAGTAGACTGGAAGGACCAGTTTCCCATAGCAGAGAGGTCAATTACCAAGGGGCACAGATTTAAGGTGATTGCTCGAAGAATTAGAGGGGACATGAGGAAATACTTTTTCATCCAGAGGGTGGTGGGTGTCTGGAATTCACTGCCAGGAATGGTGATGGAGGCAGAAACCCTCAATTCTTTTAAAAGGTACCTGGACATGCGCCTGAAGTGCTGTAACCTATAAGGCTATGGACCAGGTGCTGGAAGGTGGAATTAGATTGGGCGGCTAGTTTTTTTTTCCGGCCGCCAAGGACACAAAGGGCTGAATGGCCTCCTTCTGTGCTGTACTTTTTCTATGGTTCTATGGTTCTAAAATGCAAAAGGAACTATTAAAATGATTATATTTCATTTCAACTTATTAAGAACTCCATAGGTGCAAATCATAGGTTTAGTGGTAGCATTTTTGCCTCTGAGTTAGAAGGTGCTGGGTTCAAACCCCACTCCTGACACCTCTTGTGGGCGGAGACCAGAGCTCAGACCCTGAATTATGTGTTAAAATCCAGTGGGAAAGACAGTTGATGTTTGTGGGAGCCCATACAACTCTCCTGCTGTATAGGACTAACCACACTCTTGGCTGATATAAAATTACAACCAGAAAAGGAGCATCCATATCATGGCCTGTCAGGCTGCTAATCAGCCTGCAAGTCATTCCACTACTTCACACTATTCTCCAAGGGAGAAGTGTGAAGATGTGAAAACAACAACAAAGCCTCCATTACTTGACAATGTATCCATCAATTTTGACTATTTATTAAATGCCAACATTTTTGCAGATTCCAATTTTTTTTAACAGCGGTTGATATTTTGACATCAAAAGCTTTCAGTAATCTACAACTCAGACATAAAGACCTTACAGTGTATGAGGAACCAAGACAATGAGAACACGAGGTTTTACGTTCTTTCCCTTTATTCTATTCCAAATGGTGAAAACGTAAACAAATGATATTTCATAAAAATGCATAAACTATGAATTTAATTTTCCTTTAAATTATAATTCTGCATAAGACCACTTGCTACAGTTTCCAGATGTCAAAACTTAATCAGATGACAATACTAACATTACTTTCTAAAGAACGACTGCAATTAATTAAGGGGGTACAGAGAGAAAATCTATCTGATGTCTGTGATTGAATTTAGCTGAACCGCAGACCTTTCGACTGAAACATCATAGAAATATATAAATGTATTTAAGATTGTTAATAAATGGTAATAAATTATTTTTAAACAGAGAGGTCAACAATATTTTGCTGTAACCAGTTCTTCAGGAACATAAACTGGACAAATAGCTAACAGTGACATGATAAATATCAGATAGTGGGAATGAAAAGAACTCATAAAAACAGGTTTTTTAAATTCCCAAAACTGTTGCCCACTGCTCCCCAGCTAAGAGAGAAGTCAGGCCATCTGCTCCCAAGATTTTGCCAATGTCACTCTAGTACATGTAAACAATGACATGCCGATTTGTTTTTCTTACTCTTCTCTACTCCCCACAGTAATGCCTCTGTTCAATATCTCCTCTCAAAGTCATACCTGAGATTAGAAAGGTGCCACATTCCATCACTACCATACAGTGCCATGAAGCAGCAAAGGACTGCACACCCCAGTTTTGTAAGTTGAATTATTGAATACATTTTGCTAAAACATGCTTGTTTTCTTATTTTAATATCACCAAGTGTTAATGGAAATTCCATAATTTTATGAGTTTCTCCTGTGTTAACAGAAAATTTGTAAAATGAGTAAAAGGTATTTGCCTCATGTTTATATAGGCACATTTAATATCTGTATATTTGTGTTAAAAGAAAATACTTAGCAATAATTATATAAAATAATCATAGTCATCTGGCACCCTTAATGGATTTCAGCTCTCATACCACATGTCTTTTGGTCTAAAATGTCCAGTAAAGGCTCCAATCTGTAATCTTTTAGCTCTCAGATACATATTTTTGAAGCCTTAAATCCTCAAATCGCAGCCTCCTTGGAGCCTTCCTGTCCAGCAGAATTTGAATGCCTTCTAATCCTGTGCAGACAATGATATATTTTAGGCAACATTGTTCTGTTTTAACTGTTACACAGATTTCCAAATTAAAGCTCACTATGCAACAGTTTGTATCCACTGTCTCAAAGCCTTCTTTCAATTCCCATGCAAAATAGTATTGATTAAGATTCACACTATTTCAAAAGTAGATGTGATGCAAGGTAGGGAATTAATTGTTCAAGAGGCTGAACACTTGTCCAATATTGCAAAATATCATCAGAAAGAGGAGATTGTGGAGTTATTTGATACATGTGTTTCAAAGTTTACAGATGGAACAGAATAGATGGAAACAAATGGCTTTTGGTAGTTGAGGTGTCTAGAACAGGCAGACATAGATATGAGATTACATGGAAGAGATTTAGATAATGGGCAAGAGAACTTGTCTACACAAAGCTGTAAGGCTGTAGAATGCACTATTGCAGTTGGTGACTGAATCAGAGATCATGTCGACATTTAATAGGTTAGGTAGATGGTTGAATGAAAGAATGATAAAGGGATATGGGAACAAGCTTGGCACACAGGATTAGAACTACTGCTGGTGTGGAGGATAAACACCAACATGGACTAGTTGACTGAATGGCCCATTTCCCTGTTGCAATTTTATATAAATTTGCAATCTAGTACAAATTGTTGCTAAACTTTTTGTTCTTTATCACTTAAAGCAAATAAAACACAACAATAAAAATATATTAGATGCTACTGGGTTAAGCAATTCCTTCCCATGTTGCAAGTTCAGGCTTACTCTGAAATCAGTGCAAATTTCCTGACTTTTGAAGTGAAAGAAGAACATTTCTTGAAGTTCCATCGTCATATTTTCCCCAGTGTATCGTTAGGAACTAAGGAAAGCAACTACTGAAATATCATTCCGGTTATGTTTTTGCTTGGCATTTAGTTTCAGCACGTCACAGTTTACATAGTCATAACACTGGTCTTCACTTTTCACCCTTGTGTTCCTGCCAATCAGAACCAGAAACCAGAGGCAAAAATTAAAGTCAATGAAACGAATACATAAGCCAGACCTTTCTGAAAGTGACCTCTGCTACAATATTGCGAATTTCTTTACAGTAAAAAGTGGTCAGATTCCTGATTCCGAGGTATAACATGAAAATAAGTATTGTGCTGTTTTTAAGAGTATATTACCCTCTGGTGAATACTCTTTTATCCATGTTCTCCCCTGGCAAATTGCCTATACAGCAAAGCATCACCTGCTTGCAGGCTGCCGCCACCAGTCTTGCTCCAGTGATCATGTGATAACCATGGTGACACTGCTTTCAATTTATTGCCCTAATACAGATGAGCGCTCAAATTTGCACCCCTACAGTCTGCGGGAATGCTCTCTGATGTTTCAGTGTCCGGTGATATTTTGGCAATCTGGGACGCTGCAGCTTTAACTGTGACTCATCCGAAGTGGTGTACATATTACCTAATTCACAATTGCTGGCGTAATAAAAGCAAAATACTGCGAATGCTGGAAATCTGAAATCAAAACAGTTCTGATGAAAGGTCACAGACCTGAAATGTTAACTGTGTTTGTCTCTCCATAGATGCTGCCAGACCTGCTGAGTATTTCCAGCACTTTCTGTTTTTATTTCACAATTGCTGACAATCGTTTCTGAGTCACGTGCAATGGCAAGCAATGACATGATTCAAAACGATTACATCATTGGACAAGGCAAGGAGATACAAACATGCCCCAAGGATGGGCTTCTTGCACTTAGGAAGACGTTAAATGGCACAGTGCTGAAGAATGTTCGTAAGGAGAAGTAATGCACTTTATATTTGCTACTCACGGTGCAATTACCCTATTAATAATTAGCTGATAAAGGTTAGTATTGGCATTACATTATTTCAGATATGAAAAGATAACTAACCAATTGTTTTCATACTTCTCAAAGTTCAGCAGCATTAACTTTTCCTTACATTATATATATTTTTAGGTTAGCTAATGTAAAAGAGATCAATGTTCAGAACAAATGCCAAGATGGTCAAAAGTTTAAAATGTTCTAGCATCTGATATTACTGTTAACAGCTACTCACAAAGCCACAAAATGTGGTGTTTCCTTCTTGTATTTATTTCCTGGTATTCAAAAAGTCCAAAAGAAATTATGTTTTTATACACTGAGAAGTTTTCAGGCAAGTCTAATCCCAAACACAGCTACAAACAATCAGCTCTGATCGAAACTCCCAGGAAGAGAGGACGGCAATTTATATATTTGCCGTTATATGAATTTTGATGTTGTAATTCCAGATTGCAATATTTACCCCATAACACTGAATGGCAGGCTGTTATTTGAGCAGCTCCCTGACTGTAATGCAAGACTGGCAGCAGGAATACGAGAAAAGCCTCAAGGGGGAGACAGTGTTCCGGGGTCGGTGGCCGCTTTCATAATTCCTGCCCTGCTTTAACTAACTTTTCATTAGGATCATCAATGAAGGAAAAAATAGACTATGGCAATTGAGATATACCGACAAAATAAAACAAAATTAAATTCCCTTTGTACAATTAATAAACGCTCAGTATCAGATTCTCACGACCCCACTTTGGGTAATTGCTCTACATTTGATGTGCCTTAGTATAAAACTAGTTGCTGTTCAATTATCGATCGAGCATTTAAAAATTAACCACGGTTCACCACATAATGATCCTGCAATTTACAGCCTGCTGTTAAAAAGCAAGTGGAGGTGTTTGGACCGCTGTGATCAGGGGGTTTCCTTTCAATTAGAAAAGTTCAAAGGGTTAAGAGCTCCCGAACTCAACTAACAACGCTGAATTATGGGAATCTGGTTACACTAATCAACGATTTATTTTTGTATTATTGACTACATCATACCATCAGCCATTATACAATTACATTTCCAAAATTATAGAACATACCAGGATATTTATTAGTTTTAACCGTTTTATTGCTACTGCATTTCCTATCAAACAACTGGCAGGAATACTACAACTTCAAATTGCTAAACTTTAGAATATCCCAACTGTCATCCTCAATATTACATTAAAGCTTTTGCAACTATTGTTTACATTTTTCGAAACTTGGGTTTACGTTCAAAACTCGTTTTGCATTGATCTGGCGCCGCAATGTTATAACAGTTAAAAAGCAATAGTTATGGCACATGACGAGGTTTTAGACTTTGCGAGTCTAAATGGGATGAAATTCGTTTAATATGAGCATCTAATCAGTGCAATGTCAAGCGGAAATATAAATCCAACAAATTAAAATTGGGAATAAAGTGACGGGTTTTTTTTAAACAGGGAAACACGTTGTGATGCAACCAAATTCCGGGAATTTGTGCGAAAGTATTTAACAACAAGGGCGAACTTAATGTGGGTAAATATTTAACAGATTTGTGGGGGGGAGAGAACAGTCCATGAGAAATGCACTTTTCCCTTTCCCCAAAATCTGTTCCTCCACTTCAGATCAGTTTCCTTCAATTAAAATCAACTAACCGGTGTTAGCTCTGAACTGGGGCTTTAGGGAATAGAGATAAATAAATCAGTCATAAGTAACGAGAAAAATGCGAACAGAGTACAAGGGCTTTAAAGGCCGGTGGAAACTGACACTAATGTCATCAACTGCAAATGTAATTTAAACTTTTCGGGCCATTTCGTTGGAATCAGTAATCGTTTTGATACACATTTCATGTTGGCTGCCAAGTCCAAAAATCCCATCTATTTGGTGAATATTAAACACATTTGGTGTAGGCCTGTGAGGAAATTAGCCTAATTGGACTTGTTTGTCTTTATCTGTTCGAAATCTTTGCTGGAACTGCTTTTCTCCCTGTGTTATATCGAACAACTAGTGGCTTTTCTCTTGCAGAATTGTAATATTCGGTTTTGTGTGCACCAACAAGGTGTTTAGTGCTGGAAATATGTAATTATTAGGCAATAGGCTTTAATTAGCATAATTGAAGCCTGTTACTGGGAAGAAGTGAATTAGGTAATGAGTTAAGTATGAATATATTGACAAGTTTATAGAAAAACCACGAAACTAATTTTACAGGGCATATTTACAAACCAATACACGAAGAGTTTTGCAAAAACGTGTCGTCAAATGTGAGTACCAGAAACAGGCGTTTTTTTTCAATTGGGGGAAGGATTTAAGGAGCTAATAATTACATGTAGTGGTTTCGGGAAGTCGTGAATACGTATGGTGACTCCAAACTCTGCTACATGCTTAGCTCATTCACTGCAAAATAAATTGTCTGCGTGTCGAATGCAGGGAATTGCGGGGAAATAGGAATATATGTGCCATGTGTATTACTTGATGCAAAAGATTCTTCATGAATTTCGCAATGTACAGACTGGTGGAAAAAAGATTAACGATGATTGTGGATTTTTAATAGTTCATGAAATGAATGCATACGCGTTCCCGAACACTCATCTTTGCCCAATTGTAGCTGTTGAAAGTGTTTAAGTGCGCAGTCCCAGCTTTCAGCGCATACTCGACACAAAAGAAGTATTTGCTAAATAATTGGTTATGGAATTTAGAATACATTAATTATAATTCCGTGAAATCTTAAGCAGCTGAGTCCAGATTTGCTAAAGGGTGACGTTTTGGTGACGCTATCTTAATGATAAGAGATCTTATCAGAGATGATCTTCAAACATTGCAATGGAGTTCTAGCCAATCTGATGCTCTTTATGAATCCGTCTTTTTTTTATTTGCTGGGAATCCGCTGAGGGATTTGTAGTTTTGTACAGGTGTTCAGTTCTGAACTAACAGCTTGTTCCTCGAGGTTTTGCCCATTGATTTACTGACCCACAAACACTGTAGGCCTCCCGGAAAGCCGCCAGAAAATACAACCCCCACCCCTCACCGTCCCCACTGATGGGCAAAAAATGAAAGAATAAAAGAAGAACCTTGGCAAAGGAGGCGTTTGAAGTTCCGGCATCCATCTAAGCTGTTTTCCACTTGTCAGCCTCCATCTTCGTCTAAAGTCTGCTAAGTCCTGCCAGACTCACCCATCCCCCCTCATCCCCCACCTCCCCCCCCCCATCCTCCCTCATCCCTCCCCCCCCCCCATATCCCCCCAATCCCCATCCCCCCTCCCCGCCTCAGTCCCAACCCTCTAAAGACTAAAGCTTAACGTGGTAAAAGTCTCAAGTAAACTGCTAGACTCTTTGATGGGGAATTCGCAGCGTTTAGAGCAAATAAAGGTTCCAATGGAATTATTGCAGGGATTTCCATTAAATCGGGGCGCTTTCTGTACATGTTATAATGCATTATTAATTATTATGTCTAAGCAGAAACTACGTTATTTTTCATTTCCATTGAGTACAAAGACTTTTGCTAAATATAATTTAACCCACTAATTCCTGTAAACTTCAGAATTATGCAAGACTGGGAGATATTCCCGTTCAGAATGCCATTAAAGGAAACTGAACTTGAAATGCTCCATTCTGATCAGTTTTGGAACCTAGTACAAAATATGAATGAAATACCTTAGGATTTACTAGCCACAAACCCATTTTTCAATGCTTCTAAGGAGCGCTGTGTGCTGGTGGAACAGTTAATTATTGGGGCAGAGAATAAGAGGGAGTAGGAAGTGCTCCCATTGTAAAGCTCCCAAAAAAGAGTCAATCAAAAGGTCAGCCTTTTCTGTTAGACCGTCCTGTCCGCCACTAGTTCCCAGGATTTAAGACATAAATTTAATCCTAAATAAAGATACACCAGAGCCGCCTACATCTTTGCCTTCTTTACCAAAAAGTGTAAACCGCCTCAAATGCACTTTCCTTCTATTAAAAGTGCCACTAAACCAAATACATCAACCACTCCGGTCCGATCCGAACTCCCTTCAGTTTTGGAGATGTATTTATTTTTGTGTACAAACCCCTTTTCTATCACTTATATCTTTAACTCCTCATCTTCAACAATGCTCTGAAGCAATTGAGAATCAAAGTTACACAGTTTGCGGGAGAGAGATGCCGAGGGGTTTAATTCAGGCAACATTTTCACAAGTTTCTGCCACTCGTATTAAAATAGTCAGTGGCAGAAACATTTCAGACCGCTACAGAAATGTTTTTCAAAAGCCGCTTTCACCACTGAGGAAAAACATGCCCTGTAACATTCCGCACGCATGGTGCTGGGTCGGTTTTGCTTATTAGGAATATTTTTTTTAAATGAACTCGGAGCAATGTTACCCTCTACGACGAAACGACTTCCTCACCTGTTATTTAAAAGCGAATATCGCGCATGAAGCCCAATCATTAAAATCAACAATTCACATCAACCTTTTCCAACAGTTCCTTCTCACTCAGAGATTGAAGGGGACAGTAAGAAAGTGAGGCATTGTAATCGGTTCAACATCATTCTTGCACAGCAATACTTGTTTGTGAATCGGCTCCTTTCACAAATAAGTTCGCCCCGTTTTGTTTTTAGCATTAGTTTTGAAGCTGGCACTTTTCATGTGACACAAACAATGTGCATTCCCAAGGCGCTCTTCGCCTACAGCAAGACCTCTGAAGGCATAAAATTAACATGTTTGGTTTACTGGAGAGTTCCAGCCTAAACTGGGAAAGTGTTTCTTTAAGAATAATGACATGTAAAAATGTCTCAGTAAACAAGACCTGAAAAGATGTTGCTGAAAGTTGGAGGATAGGAAACCTAAGAGAGAAAACCCGCAATTGGAAGCTCTGTTCCAAAGCTTCATTGGGACGACGCCAGCGGGTTCCAGATGGCAAAGAGACAGTGACTCTGTTGTTGGAATAGGAACACTAGATTTTACAATGGCCAAAGACACCATTCTCTGCTTACATTTGTCATTAATTCCAAGCCACGAACCGTGGGTTCAAGCACAGGAGTTAGTGACTGGATTATTAACCACTGTTTATTAGTGGATACATCACAATTACAACAACGTGTTAGCGAATTAAAGCAACATTGTGCCCCATCGAAAGTTGATGTTACTGCATGGTATTCTGAAAAGGTTCTATCTCCAGGGTGTTTGCTATTAACAGTAATTGTTTTGTTATGAACTAGGCAGGCCAAAACTTACAAACAGCAACTAGTTCCATCACCAGGAGCCTCTATAACCAACCCATCCTTCATCGTGTTAGTTGTGCTTGGTGAAAGTTTAGGAAGTCCTACCTGCGTTGTATGCTGTTAGGTCCGCCGCGGGTCCTGGGCTCTTTCTCTTGCGGGGCCGTCCTTTCTGCACAGTGCCCATCCCGTTATAAAATGGCAGCCCCAGGGCAGCGCCACTCTTGGAGCCCACGTCCGTGTGATTGAAGTGAGCCTGGAATTCTCCCTGAATCAGAGTCTCGAAGTGAATCCTGCAGTATACCAGGCTGTCCTTCATGCCAAAGTGATCCCCGGTTGCCAGCATTTTGTTGCAAGTTGTACATGTGAAACAGTTCAAGTGATAGACCAAGTCTCTTGCTCTCATCACCATTTCTGATGCTGAGATCCCGAGGTGACATCTGGCGCATCTCTGCACGGAGAATCTCCTGCGGGAGGGGGAAAGGGCCAAAACTACCATTAAAACATTTTGGGTACCTTTTGTAAAATCGGTTAAAGTCTTATATGCTTTTCGGGTCGCTATGAATGTTCTGTCGCTGTGTATAACAATATCATAAACAGGTTCTTTTCGAATACATTTAGGATGTCGCTGTACACAACAATCCGAGCAATTCCTCCCCCATCCCCACTCCTCCAACACAGGTTTCCCATATAGCAAAGCCCAACACTAACATCATCGATTTTTGGTCAATAAAGACAGTTACGATCAGCGATGGTGTGGAGTTTGCCAGTTTTTAATTACACTTGTCATATATTAACAGAATGAATTGAGGTCCTTTTGGTGGACACGATTTTCATAATGTGTTTGCATTTAATAGTCCGTCTAAAATGACATTTTTAAAAAATCATTCATAATTGTGGTTGGGTTTATAATTTCATCCTGATCTGGTGAAGTTTTGACTGTCCTTAGGTAAGATCGTCACTGTCGGTGCTAAATATGGTTGAAACCGGCTTCACTGTGGCGTCTGAATAAGAACGTGTCTTATTATGTCATACTTGTTATAAGCATTTATTATTTAAAACATCTAATTATTATTGTAACGCAATTCCACGCAGAAAGACATTTAGTGCGTTTTACAACCAGTCGTTATTTCGATAATGAGTTGCTCCTATATAGAGTTCAAAGTTGAAGCACTTGGTGGGGCCCACTGGGAAAATAACTTTTAGTTTAAAGAACAGATTACACCGCCTGAACCTTTTAAATACACTGTAGTTCCACTTTCATGAACTATTCAAACACTGACGAAGCAAGATATTTAGTTTTATTTTAATCAAGACAATTAGAAATCCAAGATATAAAAATGTACCTATGGAAAACTCCGATATCTGCATAATAACCCACAAACATTAACTCTTCCTGTTAAAGATTGTGATAATTTAATGGCATTACTGTTATTAGCTTTCATTGCACTCACTATTTTTAGCTTAAAAATAAACATTAGTTCCGTGATTCCTTTCTATTTTCCATAAAATGTATAAACATTGTGCATGTATTCTGTTTCATGTAACATAATTCTGTGTGTGCTGTAAAAGAACATGCGTGCTGAAATAAACACCAGGGTTTTAATTTGGCGAGTTGCTTTTTTAAATTACGTGGCGCGGTCCTTTAATTAGAAGATCATGCATAAAACATTACGCTCGGTGCAAACCCTCATCATTAAAAAATTAACTATTTAAATGAACTATGTAAATAAAGGCGTATTCTGCAGAATTGTCACACGAGACAACCTGACTGTTAGAAATCTCGATGAAATAGTCCTGATCTTTAGATATGTCTATTATCAGCATCATCTTACTCTAACACTTCACTTAATTCGCGCTGGATGTGGATTTTGACAATTAGGTGATCTTTTTTCCATATTTTCATCCATCGACTCATGCGTGTCCCTACTTTTGAAAGGTCCTGGCTTCGCACTATTCGCCTATTAATGCGGGAGCATCGAGTATTTCATTGCGTTACAATAAAAATACAGAAATAATTTTTAAATACAGTAATGGACAACAGCAACTCGTGCTGAACTCCTCCGTGTATGATCTGCCCCCGGGTTAGAGGGGTTTATTTGCTCTCCGCTCGTACCTAATATCAATAGCTAGAAAAGCTAGAGCGTGAATCGTTCAAGCACAAAAACAGCGCAGGTCGCTCCGCATTCGCCACAAGTTAAATTCAGACAACAGTTAGCTAATATCTCAGAGTCCATTTAATTCCATAAAACAGCCCCAATACAATTAAACTAGCTAACCGCAGATTGGTTCCTGCTTTTCACCTGCTAAAGTTGCTGCATTTCTTTCATTGTCGGCCCAATGCATTGAGAATGTTTTCTGTGTTCTACCAGGTTATTCTGATAGACTTTTCCCTACTGGATGCTGTTCTTTCGATTGCATTTAACTGCACGAATCATAGTTGCTGGCATTAAATCTTATCTAACACAATTAAGCATAATGAGAATATTAACAGAAGCTTCCTTTTGTTGTTTCTATTGTACTCTGCTTTCGACCTGTTAAGTGTCAATGTTTTGATTTTTAGATATGTTCTTTGTGCCTCCAGTAGCTAGTTACAAGCAACTTCGACCTTGCATAAAACAATTTAATTGGGTGCTTGTATTAACTATTGAGTCATTTCTATCATAGATAATCCTCTCACTTTGCTTTGCCGCTATACTCCAGAGCATTGTGATATGACTGTAGTAAATACATCTTAAACCTTGATATCTCATTGCATAAAACATTTAAAGAAAAGACCCGGTAGAAATTATTCCAGCCCATTTCGTCATCTGAAATGCTCCCACTTTGCTTCGGCTTCAATAGGTAACATATGGTATCTATTCTGAAGTATTCTTGTGAAAAAATCTTTAATTCACGCACATGGGTTCAGAATAAGGATGGCAGTAATGTTTAACGTTACTTATGGGTGTATCAGGCCAAGTCTCACGATTCCACTTAATTATTGTAAAATTCGATTATCCTGCCTTGCTTACTGCATACAAAGTATTGGGCCTCTGTTTTGCTGCAGGTTGTAGTTGACATTTTGAATGTGTTTTTAACATGTCTAGGTACCTGTAGTAATCCTCTTTGCAATAGATGCTGCCATCCTTAGCGAAGCAGGTCAGTTCGGATTCCAGGGCCAGTTTACATTCACAGCACTTGAGGCAGCGCATGTGCCACTGTTTGTCCACAGCCAGAAGATAATAGCGGTCTGAGATCTTCCCCCCACAGCCTGCACACAGAGCCGGTCTCTCGCTACTAATGGACGGCATAGTCTGCAAAAACACCAGCAGGATATACCCCATCAGCACCGACTTTGCAACGTACCAGAGATAGGGTTACAGCTTATCATCTAGGGAAAGAGCTAACACCATCTATTAAATCAACCATGTAGCAGATAATTTTTCAAAGGGGTATAATGCATTGGTTATGTCGCCTGCTTGGTGGAGTAAATTCCACAGCAACATTTTAAAATGGTTTGCAAATGATAGAATAAACAGCATAAAAAAAGTTTCAGGGTATGTTTTAAGCGAAACTGTTCTGTTCAGTATAAAGTTGCTGATTAACTAAATGGTTGATATATTCAATTCATCATAATTGCAAATAATCATTTCATTCTCTCACTTCTCCGCATGGTAATAATTATACATTTATTACTAGTGCCGGTCCTTGATATACGATTAACTTCAAATTCTCACACACGTTCAAACGAACAACAGCACAACTAAGGTCTACCTGCTCCGTCTCACACAAAGACCCTTGCTTACATCAATCACCAAAACTGCAGTTTAAAACATCTCATCAGCACTGAAGTGCAGAACATTCCTGCTACCAATTCCACTTTATGGAATGGACACGTTTATTTTACATATATGGATCGCTATTCCTTTCCCAAACTATTAATCATATGCTCTTGTAATAACTGTCACATTTAAAGTCGCTATTTTATGACATGTGCTATTATTTATGATACAGGCCTTTCCTGAGCTGTAGTCATCCTGAAGTCTAAGCAACTTACTGAACCAACTCACTACGGACAATTCCTTGTCATCTAGACGGCAGCGGTATGAAATAACCCTGCCCAAATACAATGCACATACTTGATTTGACTTTAACAAATCCTGTGAAATGCTTTACATTAAATTCGATCGATTTAGTTGTCAAATATGTTCTATTCAACTTCCTTCAAATAGATTCAATTGATATATTTTACGAAATTAAACCAGACCACCTTCTATTTCACCTCAGTCGAAAACCCGAATATAAGCAACATATATTCAGATAAAATATCTTAGCTCACCGTGTTTTGATTTTATTCAGTTATTCCATCTTATCATCTACGAAATCTGAACTGGTTTTAATCACTGCTTCAATTTGAAAATAAAACTTCATCAAATTTAATGGAAACACCGAATCGTATTGCCTTTGAATTTTTATTTATTTTTTGTTTTGTGAGAGCAATTTTTTAAAACGTCCCTTTAGATTCCAAAGTGGTTGGATCTGTTCGTAGGCAGAGTTTGTAAAGACTCGTTAGAATTCTCTAAAGTTGCTGGATCCCCAAGTACATCTTCATTTAAAATCTGATTAATTTTAATGCCTAATTAAATCATACAAATCTGATAAATACTCCAGATGATATCGGTAAGACTCGAGCACTGATTCCTGATTATTCCGTTTTAATATTAGACATTTTGGTATATTGCAGTAATATGCTCTCAATTATACAGATACTTAACAAATGAATAAAAATACAGAACTTACTTCGTGAAGCGTAGATGCATAAAATGATTTTAAATAACAACTGCCCAATCGCAGCGCAGTCCTCTATAGATTTTTTTAAAAGCTCTGTTGCCTACCGTTTCTCTCTCCCCCATGTCTACCCCCGAGCTGATGGCTGGCTCGTTCTTGGATCGTCTTTCCATCTCCTCCATAACTCCCTGCATTTCACCCCCCGAGATTCCGTGGAAAAGCATCGCTGACTGACGGAAATTACACGTGTCTTGTTCAGATTTCGAACCCAGAACTTCCATAAGACGCAGACCTAGCCCATGCATTTAGCCACAGTTCTCTAAATCTTCCCTTCAGTTTAAAAAAGCGAGGTGAAACCACAGGTTCGGTCTTAAAAAGAGGAAGAAGATTTTTAAAAATCACGTCACTTGGAACCGTTTTTTTTGGGGGGGTGGGGAGAAAGCCCGCTCTCTTTAAACAGCTCCCATCAAGATGTGTTGTCGCTAGCTGATCACATAAAAAATACAGGATTTTTGTAATGTCTGATCTCGATGCAAAAAGCTGCAGACTTGAAGGCTTGTTGTTTTTAGTAAGTTACTCTTCTGCAAAGCAAAGCCTTGTGTGAGTAATTGGGGAGGAGGAGTTCGTTCTGCATTTAGTGTAATCCTTTAACGCCAGTGACTTGCAAAGCTTTTTCTTTCTCTCTTTGATTGACAGCTCCGTGCAGCGCGGTCTCCGCGCCTTTTCTATCGGGACGCGTACGTCGCCGCCCGCCCCCCCGCGTGTCTATTGGCTGTCTCGACGTCACCTCCTTCCTATTATAGCAACGCGTGCTGAGGGCTTTTGCTTTTAAAGGGAAACTGCTAAGATGCCATGGAAAAAAAAACATTTTGAGAGTTCAACATTTTTACAGATTTAAAGGCGCAGTGCTGTAATTAATTAGTCTCATTGTTATCCTTTAAATCAATCTCAAACATACTACACGCGTTCGGGTCATTGCAGTAATGACCCTGCATAAATCGACTTACTGGATAGCTACTTTGGCAAAGATACATTTAACTACTATAAAATTTCAGGCAGTGATGTATAACAAACAGAAAAGAGAATAAGTGTTTGTAGAGACTTCATGAGCTGTGGAATCATGTTATTTACAGCAGTCAAATCGATTGCACAGAACAGGACATTTGCTGACAGTGTGTGGAACAGAACTGGGATTTACAATTTTCAATTATCGATTATCAATTGCTTTATATTGGATTAGAATGGCACAATTTGTGGATTCAACTGGATGTGACAAATAAAGGCAGGTGTATCCGTTACTCAACGTCTCTTTACAAAAGCCTCTATAACTCTAGAATCGTATTTTCAATAACTCTCTTTCAAAAGATGATACATTAGTCAGGTAGAAGATCCATAATATCGTTGTAGTTTATTCCACCGACTTAACACGCATATCCTATAGTCTTTGCAAATTATAGTCATCACCAAAACGGGATATGCCTCTTGTACGATATGAAACATATTCATATTGCAATTTTTGGCCACAGTGGCAAATTTAAGAACCGTGAGGAGGATAGCGATAGGCTTCAAGAGGACATGGGTTGGTGGAATGTGCGGACACGTGGCAGATAAAATTTAATGCAGAGAAGTGTGAAGTGATACATTTTGGTAGGAAGAATGAGGAGAGGCGATATAATCTAAAGCGTACAATTCTAAAGCTGGTGCAGGAACAGAAAGACCTAGGGTATATGCGCACAAATAGTTGAAGGTGTGGTGGGGCAGATTGAAAAAGGCACGTGGGGTCCTCGGCTTTATAAATAGAGGCATAGAGTTAAAAGCGAGGAGGTCATTATGAATCTGCATACAAAACTGGTTCAACCTCTACTGGAGTTTTGCATCCAATTCTGCATACCACACTTTAGGAAGGATGTGAAGGTTTTAAGTGAGGGTGCAGAACAGGTTTACAGAATGGTTCCAGGGATGAGAGACTTCAGTTAGGAGGATAGATTGGAGAAGCTGGGGTTGTTCTCCTTAAAGAAGAGATGGTTGTGAGGAGATTTGATAGAGATGCTTAAAATCGTGCGGGGTCTGCACAGAGTAGATAGGGGAAAAACTGTTCCCGTTGGTGGATGCATGAAGAACCAAAGGACACCAGAGGAGGTAACAGCGACATGAGGAAAAACTTTTTTACGCAGCTAGAGGTTAGGATCTGGAATGCAATGCCTGAGAGTAGGGTGGAGGCAAATTCAATCGAGGATTTCATAAAGGAATTGAATAAGTACTGGAAGAGAAAAAAAAATGCTGAGCTACAGGGAAAGGGCGGGGGAGTGGGACTAACAGAGTTGCTCTTGCAAAGAACCGGCACGGACACGACGGGCTGAATGGCCTCCTATGCTGTAACCATTCTGTGAATCTCTGAAAATACGGCCAGTGTCGTTTGCTATTGGTTAAGGACGACATTGCTGAACTGATTGCTAGTATCCAAAGTAAAACAAACGGCACGAAACCGTTTAAAACCCAACGGGAAGACTTTATACCAAAGCCGCCCCAACATACAAACCAGTTTCATTTTGTGGATTGGTGCAGTTTTGTTGACAGTTTAAACTCTATAGATGGCAGCAATTTAAATACCAGACTACTTGAATGTTTCTTTCTAGATTTGTCTTTACGAAGGTCTTCTTGACAACTCTAGCCCATACTAAAAACGATTTAGTTCAGGTTAAATGGTCAGATATGTAAATGCTTCGACAGAAACTATGTAATCTGACTACTAACGGCATGCTCTACTATGCGACATATTAATTAAACATAATTAATTGGTTGTTATGTACTTGTAAGACATTTACTGGCGAATCCAATGGATATCGTGCGATTCCTTTTTCAAAAAGCAAAGAAATTCAGATTCAGTTGTGAAGCTCCACGAATCGGTAACTGTTAAGTTTCTAACTAATGGAATACTTTACAAAACGTTGCTGAAGATATGTTTTACCCCATTGGTGTCAACGTCGGCAGGCTCACATGCAATTCTCGGCCGTAGAAGACACCCAAGAGAGATATCAACTTTTAGGTGGCGGCTTGTCTTGCAAATAAAATTTAATGGATTGTGAGAAATGTTTGAATGACCGGGTGGTGTTTGTGTGCCTTGTATTGTTCAAGTCAGTCGTTTGGGTTCATAGAATGAAGAAAACAAACTAGACTAACTGCATGACTACATGTTATATATATATATATATAATATCTGCAAGTATTAGAGAAGGAGAACGAGGTCATGGGGATGGGAAGAGGATTTTTTAAAGTAGGGGGAATTATTGTCCAATTAGAGCTCTCTACGGATTGTGGTGAAGCTACAGTTGGCACCAAGGACGAGTTGGTTGTAACGGGAGATCTGTGACTAATAACACTGGATACATAAATACATACAAATACCACTTCATAGCAAACACTAGGTACATATATTCTGTGAGTGAGAGAAACAGACAAGAGAGAAAATGTGTCTGTGTGATCGTATTTTAATATTGACCAATGTACAACATCATGGTGCATGAGACAGAGCATAATCTAATAAAGTACACAAAGCATGCGGTATTTAGAGCACACCGTGCAGTGATTATTCAAGACCTTTCTGTGCATTTTGCTTCATCGCAGAACGAGTTAAAGTGGCAGTACTTGATCAGTCGTTGTATAAAACCTTTAAAACAAATCCGTTGCCCGTATACAACAGGGTCTCATTCTAATTACAATAGCTTGCTGACAGCCTCTGAATTGGTAGTCGTTTCCTGTTTCTGAGGACAAAACCAGGGGACAGCTTGAGAATATCGATAATTCTGAAGATTATGATTCTCTGTGCAATTGGAAAGCAGTTCGTAGATTAACGAATTGAATTGTTGCATCTAAAGCTTAGCTGTATAGAAACTGTGTGTGTGTGTATGTGTGTGTGTGTCACTGGTGGGGCCCACATATTGCGAACTTAACATGCAAATACCTGTAGTGCACAGCAGTTATCGTCTATGGACCGAATATAAATGCACAGACTTTGTCATTTAACAAATTATTTATAAAAGTTGTTAGAGTATGTTTGAATAATCCAGAGATAAACGGTTTGGTGCATTACTTTTCTACTTACACATGTATGCGCTGGAAACCTCCATTTCTAATAATAAGTGAAAGTTTATTCCCATTTTGTGACAAAGAGCGCTGGTGTGTGCCTGTCGGGTAGAGTTGAATACGTTGGAGAGGTAATCTGAGGCAAATGAATGTGCTGTACTTTGTGCAGATGAGAGTCCTTTCTGCAGCTTCATCTCCCTTCTACCCAGTGGGTATGCAGTACATCCTGGACTAGCTATCATTTTTAGACTCTCAGTTGAAATAATTTTCTTTGAAGTATACAGTAATTATAATTTTAAAGCGTCAAATAGTATATGAACATATATGTTCATACGGTATTTTCCCACAACAATCAACATTTTGCACCCTACGGTAACTGAAAAATGAGTCAAACGTTGGCCGGATGCCATGTTATCATTAAATCCCCAATACGTGGATCCCAGGCGTGACGCCTGAACTTTCCTTTTTTTCGCATTGTAATTAAAATAATTCCTATCGGAATATTCACACGACATGTATTGCAAATATAGTTGTTAGCGTCAACCTTTAAACATAACGCACGGTGGGTGTTGGGAACCTTGTCTGACATAGACTACAACCAGATCGCCTTAGAAAACAGAAATAATCATGTTAGTCCAGGGAACAGAGCATGCCCAATCAGAACAAGATTAAACTTGGAAATCAAGGCTTTCTGTGGTGATTACAAAGAAGCCGGGGGCCATACTGGATACAGATGTAATTCAAACAAAAGCTAAAGTGAAACCAGCGCCAGATCTAATCCACAGAGTCAAACACATATACTGTATGTGTGCATTTATCCTGCAAATCGTATTTGTCCACGGTTCTGCCTCTGTCAATTTGCAAGGTCATGGTTACATGGAATGCACGTGTATAGACAGGCCTTGCCAGTGTTTCTGTAGTCATTTAATCCAAAGCGCTAACTGTGGGTGGGGATTCTCACTGCATCCCAAATGAGGTGTTATAAGTTTAATATTTTTAATTTTCTAGCATTAGAAGTATGATCTGCATTCACTTCTGCCCTATGTATTCGCGTAAGGATGGAACAGATTTAAATTAGATATGGTCCGGTAGATAAAAATAACAATTGAAATGTATTCATTAAGTTGATGTGTTGGGCTGTTCTCGAAGTAAAGCAGGAATGTGTGTGTTCGTAATTTATGTTGATGGTATAGATTCTGTCTGCAGGTTGGATTTCCTGCGCCGGGTAAAAGGTGACAGGTGAACAAATCGTAGGCCTGGAGCTGATAGAAACAGCCTCTCTATGTAAACGTCACCATCTCCAGTACCATCTGCTGTCAGCCGGGCTACCACACTAACACACAAAGGTACCAGTTTTCAGCCAGCAACCGTGACTAACTCCTAACAATAGAATTCAAATCGCAGACTGCTTAATCCACGGGATCGAGGTTTGCACCAGATAACTGACAGGTTGTAGATTAGTTACAATTATCTAGCAAATCTCTTGATATTAATAGGTGACATAACTATCACTATATTCCTCCCTACTTAAATGATTTTATCTGAATAGAAAATGCAAGTACTTAATTTGATATAAATTGAACTGTGAATTAAAACCTGTAATTGCTCTAGGCGCCTAATATATTGCTTGATGTTAGTTTTGTATCTTCATACACTGTGATTGACAAGCTGTAATTAATCATCATTATTGCTTTCGTAACTATGGGTTTATTTTGAAACGCTCATCAGTAATTTTCTCGCGTACAATAATAAGCGTTTTATATTTCGTGCGCTTTTTTTCTAAATGAAAAGATAGAATAATAGATTAAACAATAAATAATATGCTTACACGAGCAATTTAATGGTGTATTGATGGCAGATTTTGATGACTGGAAACCCTTGTGAATAATACTTAGGTTTGTTGCTCTGTCTAATTCCCTCTTCCTACGTATAGGTTAGTTAAGCTCAGTTGCATTTCATTTTGCTAACATGCACTTTTTTTTCCTGTGGAAAAAGCTATTCATAATTACCGGTAATGGAAAGTTGAAGTGAATGTGTATGTTTGAATTTAAATACACAGGGGGAGAGAGGAAGGGAATGTTAAGACTGATTGGCAGAAGTAGTACAAGATTTCACTCCAGTGTGTACCATCACAAAACATGTTTATCGACTAAACGGCTAAACTTTAACCAGGTGATAACGTTGCTGAAACATCCTAAAGCACTTCGGTGTTCACACTTTTAATTTCTAACAATAATCGAAGTGGGGAGGGAGGACTCGAAATGATTTTCTAACGCAGAGTCTTCAATGTCTGAGGCCTTTCACCTTCACGCAGCCTCTGTTCACTGGCACAGTTCTCCACATCTCCCACGTCTCTGATATGGAAGCGTTCAGGTTCGTCAGCAGGAGGCGCTCACAAGCTTGCAGAGACCAACAAAGGAGATGCATCATGCGAGCAGGACCAGAGCACTTCCAGCACACAATTAAGAACTGTTACAATTCTCACACAAATGTCTCGAGTTGAAATTTGGCTTACGTGACCTTAATGTTGACCTCGTGATCCCACAGAAGTTTGAGAGGAGTTTTTATTTACTGTACAACCATAAAGCAAACACTTGGACTATACTCTCCTGGTAAACTTCAGCAACGTAATTTAAATTAGACAACGTGAGGATGTCCGGTTATGTATGGGAGGGGCGTGAAACCTACCTGATTTAATTGAACAGAAGTTACTGCCTACTGACAGCTTCATTTGTCATGGTCTCAGCGCCTATATTTCATTTCAGAAGCTGTATCCCAAGACGTGATGAATGCCTGTTATGGGAACTCTACCTGACAATGTACAATATGCCACGAGCTCAATATCATACGTAAATACAAAATGAAATATTCATATAAATAATAAAAACGTTTTCCTTTTTATCACTAACGTGTAATTCAATATAAATGGAAACACAAAATACTAAAAAGGAATGCATTTGTCTTCAATTGAAGGTTTCAGTTCAGTTATGTCCCACTTGCCTATGCTTTGTATTGACCGAAGTCTGGAATACAACTCAATGAGTGATTGGGGTCTCCCTGAGTGTTTTGAACGTACCATACCTAGTTTCCACTGAGCTTGAAAGTCAGGTCAAACTTTATCAACGACTTAAATAATGAGTGATGTTATTTTAATACAGAGAATGTTAACGCATCATTGGTAGAAATTTCTCATCAGCCCAAAACTCCGGTTTTAGTGTTCAGTCAACTCATTTTCTCAAAGTGGTGATGAAATTGATTCATGGGTGTTGATTTCTCGGCCTGTGCCAAATCAGCCTGAGTTTTACTGCGCTTTCCCACTACAGCTATATAATTGCGCAAATCGGACAGTACTATGCCAACAGTTTCTCCACAAACCATTTCTCTTTTCTTTATAGTCGAAATAATGGATTTCTTCCGAGAATAGCATGTTTCACTAATAAAGCTGGGTAATTGTAATTAGATGTTCCATGTAGCCCATCGCTACGATTCCTGTCTCGATAAAATGTTTTAAAAAGTACAGCTGTTTAAATGATTGTCAGCGCTATCATATTACTAGAATGTGTTTTGGTGCATCATTCCTCCCGATTGTTTACAACTTCGTGAGTATCCGAATACGATATAACGCTGCCTGTCTGCGTCTGTGTGTGTGTATTCATGGGGGACGGTATCTTACTGGATTGAAATAGCCTGCTCCCCCTCCCCCCACCCCCCCTCAGCTCTCCCTGGTATTTAACAGTCTGCCTTCAAAATTATCATACGCCAGGATAATAAAGAACGCCCTAGTCTGATTTAATTAGATGCCAGTATTATGATCTGGACAGTAACGATTTGTCCTAACTGGGTAATTTGGTTAATCAAGAGAGCCGTATGAACAAGTTGAAATCTTCTCAGCGTCACACTAACAACAAAAAACGCGAGTTTAAAAAGAAAAGGGCGCAATAACAAAAGTCATTTAACTCGTGTGAGAAATGCAGTGTTGGAGATTTGCAACTCCGAATGTTTTCAGCACGGACCAACTGTTCACATAACAAGCATCTGAACTGTACTCAGTTTCGCGACGATCCAATTCTTTCCATCTAATCCTTGCTGACCTACTCGGCTACGACTTACTACACTTCTACAATGAGCAGACTTATTTTTTTAAAACTTTAAGTCGAGTTTACAGTAGGCTGCAAGAAGCTGCTAATAAAACGTGGACTATTTCATAATTTCCTTTCCACATCAAAAGGATTCAAGATGCTTAATGTATCCTCTCAAGGAAATATTATGTCGCTCTTTAAGTAAAGAATCCCCTTTTATTTGATGTGTTTCTGCACGTTTTCTTTTTTATGAGCGGAGTTATGAGGTTAGCTGTAGGGGGTATTCGTCTGCGGGAAATCTGTCTACAAATGAAATTTTTAGACGCAGAAGTGTTGCTGGAATGTTCGATCTATTCGCATTCTTACTTAAACAGCAAACAACAGTATCTGATTACCCTGCAGGCTCGGCTACCAGCTCAGGAGACCAGCATTTAAGAAAAACAAAAGAGAAAAATTGTCTTATTTCCCCTACAAATGGTGGTGTTGTGCGAGGTTACACCGTGCTTGAAAATGCACTGATGCCTGTTAATGAAAATGGGAGTGTCAATTCCCCGAACCTATTGTTTAATATGAAACATTTTTAAATGTTTTAAAATAAAACAACTGGGAATGCAGTCTGATCCGAATCTAGCCATCCCTGATAAAGTAAGATTCACGGAACTGTGTGGATACATAAAGATTTTTTTTTTAACCGAGTTTTGCTTCAACACAAATGGATATTCAGTCCGGTTATGTACAAAGCAGACTATATGGAACTCGTTTCCGTCCCAAACAATTACATAAGGAGTAGGGTTTCACTATAAATTGTTTCAGTTTCAAAGTTTGTTTTAATGCTAAATAGATACTTTTTTCAGAATATGCTTTTACCTATAAAATATTTTAGATGTATTTGAAACTTTGTTTTCAGTTCATGAAAAGAAACAGACAAAATTAATTTGACACATATATTGCTACACGTGTGACCGTGTGTGTTCATGTATATCTGAACTAGTTAGCCACTGTGTAATGATATCAAGGTTTAAAATTGGCAAGAAATAAATAACTGGCGCTCACTACAGCGTCAAAATGTGTACGATTAACACGATAATGCCATGAGAAGTTAAGCGGAATAAGGAAGTCGAATGTAAAGATGATTATTTGGCAGTCAGCGTTGTTTACTGCAACTGATTTCGACACATGAAAGGCAGCAGAGGTTAGATAAACCTCCAAAATGCTTTTATTCGTGTCAATGTATGGATGTTTACGTCATACGCCCATGTTTAATGGGTGTCTTTTTCGTTACTGGTATTAATTGTAGCTTCCTATTTTGAATGTATTTGTCTTTTTATCACACTGTGGTTCTCCCACTTCTCATTAAATTTAGCCACCTGCAGAAAATATTCCATGCATCAATCCTGCGACCAAAGGGTAGCGCTACATAGTGCCATTAATTAAAACTCAATTGAACACTTAAATGTCGCGCTTGCCTCATGATAAGGAGAAGCCAGCCAAAATATCCAAGGGTCCACACACATAAACGCTTTTAAACAAAATTAGAAAGTACACTTCACACATTGAACCGACCTTATTTCAAACGCACTTTAACATCTTGGCGCATCAACTCAAGTAGCAATTATCTGGTCGTTCCATTAATTAACTATTCCTGGTAGATTTTTACTGAGGACAGGCTATTACACCCCATTGCAATAAGATGTGAAAAGAATATACACGTATTCAATAATTCTTACAACGAGAATAGGAGTGCAGCAAATGACTGATTCTGCCTTTTTCTGAATCGTGCTGCTTTGATGAGAAAAAAAGTCAACATCCTCCACAGGAAAGTAGATTAATTAAGTACCAAGTCAAACATAAAAAGGTGAAAGGTCAGTTATACGAGTTGATTGTGATTATGACCATTTTAAATACTGCCCATCTTCGCCACAGCTTCCAACGCCATTTAAATGTTGTTTATATAAGACCAAGTATCTTGTCAGCTTCACAAATTCAACCAGAGGTTTATTTAATATGTATTTATTTTGAGCGAGACCATCAGTGAATCGCTGGTTGCTTTTAAATTTCATGAAACTGACTAGGGCTGTTGGCACAGTAATCCTGTTGCTATAATTTAGAGCGGAGCTGGAAAGTATTTCAACAGGACCAACAGGACACACTTCACTTGCCTTAGCGAAAAAAGTTTAAATTTAAAAGGATTAAAATCAAAGATGGTTTAACCTAAGACAGTCGCACTTTTACGGGTCCTGGTAAATATGCGCGTCGAGTAAGAGCCAAATCCTATATTCCCTAAGCGTACAGTAATTTTCATTTGTGTAGATCCATTTTACACCAACACAAGATGACAGAATATTTCGACAGGTATCTTATCGCTACTCTTAGATTATATTTCATTTTAGTGAAATACTTATGTTTACTGAGCTGTTTAATTCCAATTTAATGAATGTTATAATAAATTATTGTTATAAACCAGGGTGGGCAATGTATTTAATTCCACCAGGCACATTGAGTATTATTAGTCTCGAAGAAAATATATCAAGGCCCAACCTCTTATTCTTATGCTTTAGATTAAACTTTCAATTGAAATGTATACAGTACAATAGATAATTTAGTTCACTTTTGTATTGCCAAGCTAAGAATCTGGTTGGTTCTTCCTAGATGACAATACCTCAGTTTAAATTGTGGCTCAGAAGTTCTCTGAAATCTGACATATTTGTAGATTTTTTGTTTGTTTTTGAATCTTTCGGGTTTGAGCAAGGTTAAGCATCTTCGGAACATTTAAGTTCTCGGTAAGTCAAAGTGCAGTGATTTCATTTCACAAATAAAAAATACTCTAGTGCAGGAAGACTGCTAGCAGCTCTTTTAATCAGAAAACCATTGGAAGAGAATAGGAACTCCCAATGTTTGTACAAGAAATTACTGACTCGTGTTTATTCGTTTTGCTTAATAAGGAGCTGAAACGAGCACACCCACCACTGTAATCAATCTGTTAAATTGACTTGTTCACACCTCTGACCACGTGTACTGTGAAATCTGCACTGTGACTTTTACTGCAAGCCGCTGTTTGGAAAGCAACTCATTTTTTTTTGGTCGAAACATCAACCCAAAAGTTCATTCAGTCGCCTCAAATATCCGTTTAAGGCAGAAATAGATGTTACAGGGAACACCGACAGACCCTGTTGTCAGCTGCATTCTGTGTTGGGAGATGTCTGGTCAGCTGACGACGTCTGATCCTGGATGTGAACACAGTCTGTTGTAGTAACTGGTCCCTGTTGTACAACAGATTAATCATTAATTCAGCCTGACTGACATCTGTTGACCAGTTGTTACCTCTCTACCCTAACAAGGCGACTGGACTGAGAAAACAGTTCAAGCATATTGGACTGTACAATCATTAGTTACTTTAGTTAATCAATTGAGAAGACCTGACTGGTCAAGCCATTAATATCCAGTAAACCAGAATAATTAATACTGTCTGTTAACATTGCGAGGGTGATATGGGGTCAACTGTACGGAACACAACTGTGCCAATGATAGATTTAAGTTTGGATGCTAGCCAATGGGATACTATAGGTAGACCATGGGATTAAACACCAGGGATTTGTGCAAAGCTCAATACATCCATAGCAATGGATGGAATAACATTGTAATATAAAGTAGATATTGATTGTTGACATTTTTAAAAGATCCAAATATCGATATCATTTTGTAGCAAATATGGAAGTGAAAGGAACAAATATTTAGAAGCTAACTCCTCAATTGCAGATTGAGGGGGTAAACCCTTTATCAAATAGTAAGAACTGGCAGACAGTGTAAGTTCTAAAAGTACTCAGTGATGGGAGGTATTTTTGTAAATATTTGTGTTCCATAATTTGCTTTAAAACACCTAGTTTAATCAGTGCTCTGCACCTGCTGCCATTTATTCTTGGAAAACGTGTCATTTATTACATTCCGAGACTTTTCTTCCCTTCTGTAAATAAGCTCAATGCTAATACAAATTCAAAGTTATTTTCTCAATATTTCTGAATGTTTTAGACCTATTAATTTAGCGCGATGTTGGTCAGAATCTGCTTTTAAGATCCTCATATATATTTGCCGTTCCTAATTTTGGAAATACGTAATTATTAATACCTACGCCAATCAATAGGTCCCTGCATAATTTATTTTGCTAGATTAGTCTTTTTGGTAATGCTCTTAACCCACTAAAACGTTAAAGCAAGTGATTTTATTGTGTGATGGTTTGGGAAGGCGTGGAATGTTACATTAAGACTTTCTGGTACATAGCCAAAGCTAATAGTCTTTCACTGACCATGGTTTTATATTAACACGGTGGAGAGGTTTACAATACGAAGGCCAACCTTCTGGCTGATTAACTGCTTTATAATCATATTTGATAATTCATGACATCGAATAGATGTCTTTCCAATCCATCAAAATGCAAGTGCAAGCTGTCAGCAATTGATGTGTCGCATACTGTCGGATAATATGATCTATGCTGTACACTTTGGTTGTGACATCAATTCATTCCACACTTGATTCATGAATGCAGTCTATAGATCAATCTGTAGCTGGCCTTCTTGGATCCAATATATTTCAAACTTCTTGTTCTAATCGTTCACAAGAACCATTGTCCAATTCTATTAATAGTATGTGATGCTTATGTCCATTTCATTCAACGAACTGAAGATTGCAATCAACCCATATCCGAAAGGTCAAGCAACCTTCTACTTAAGGTGCCAGAGATAATAAGTACACTCCTCGTGTTCCAGTAGGTTGTAAATAATATGGCAAACAAACGCGATATCACGGCATTTTGATCTACAAAAAAACATCTTTAGGATAATCATTGAAAACACACTGGAAGGACACATCCAGTGAATTAGTATAATCTTCAATGACAACTAATATATGATGGAAACCTAACAAAAACTCAATTCTAACTTTCCAACTTGGCACTTGATTCCAAACTTCTATTGAGTGGTGGACTTGCATTTGCAGAAATTGAGCATGCGGGAGAAAGTTGGTACTGCAGCGAATATACAACCAATTGTAAATTTAACGTGTATCGCAAAATAACGATCGCCCTGGTCTGTAGCACATTGCGAGATGCTACTGGACACAAACTGCCCTGGAACCGAGCTGCAAAGTTATCCAATAATCCGTGAAATTAACACATTTGTCCGTTACATAGCCCACAACCTGTAAGCAATTGTGTCGCGCTATTGATGTATAACTCACACCAAGAAAGAAAACAAACGTCTACTCTCTTATTTTACTTTATACCCTGTAGAATGTCACAAAGTTAAAGCGGATAGTTCGCATTGTTTTTTCTAACTAGCTCAACCAACACCAACTGACTGTTATTGTGAATGAGACTGACTATCCACTGGGAAGAGTAATATGTCCTCACAGTGCTCAAGCTAGTTTAGAATTTCTTCATGGTAGGACATACAGAGTATAACATTAACGTGGAGTTAGAATCGAGTTGTTACAAAATCACGATGCAAATTCAAAAGGGCTTGCAAAAAGATGATGTCCTCCTTTGAAAGACCTTTTACAAACTTGACAACAAAATCAATTGTCCACAATCTAGTCTTGTATATTGCCAAGTTTAGCTACAATTTCAGTTTTAGCTTGTTTGATATTCAAAAGTACATTAGATATCAGACTTAACGCTTCACAGTTGCAAATTTCTTAACATCACAAAATGTTACAAAATACAGTAACAACAGACTATTGCGTGTACCTTAAACTAACACTCTTATAGTTTGCGTTATACAATGGAAGGCAAAGTCTTTCAGTAGTTTTAATAGACAAGCTATTTAAAAGTTCAGTGTGGTTACATTTAAAACTTTACCCATCGCCATTTCATGATGTAGGATAAAATAAGCACAGGAGATCGCAGTATGCATAACGTTCTTTTATTTTCACATAGATTTCATCAGATCTCGTGTTCTGGACGAGATATAAAGCGGCGCATATTCTATGAAACAGTTAGATTTGCTGTTTTTATTAACATTCCAACAACACTTAGTTGTTGAATCAAAGATAACAAATGTAACATAAATATATCACAGGAGGTGGACATTGAAACGATCGAGATATGGAAACAGATTTTTCTGGTAAGCAGAAGGAGATGAAGAAGGCATGCAATCTGATATGTCCTGACAGTGTATATGGCAATGCTAACACGGGAAAGCGCTATATGAGTAAGTCAAACTATCTGGAAGCGACATTTGGATAATTAGCCACTATTGAACGGTCAATCAAGCGAGCAGAAAAACAGGACAAAAACCCACAGTGGAGTTTCAAAACAAAAGAAACCTCACCATGCATAGGATTAACCGTTCTAAAGCGATCTAAATGCTATTGTATTTGAAAGGACCGGTCCCCACTATACCGCCGGTAAGCTAATTGTAGATTGGCACGGTTTAAACCACCGTTTTCATTTTTTTAAACATCACGCCAAATGCATCCATCACATCTCGCGCAATACATCGAATCGCTACTTTCACTTTTAGGTATTTTACAACGTCCATTTCTGCCCTAACAGAAAAGTGTACCTAATACATTTAAATCAAATATTAACAAAGAAACGGCCTGCTTTACCCTTAAATGTTGCATGGTTACGTTTATGTGCATCAACAATCACTACTTATAATTTCCCATCTATCTGTCTCTTTAGGTTTACTTCATGTTGATAAGGATTAAAACCAATAACCTGAAAGCGTCCGCGGATCTACATAACAACATTGCAACTGCTTAAAGATCGGCCTCGTCCTACACGGACCCCATGCAAATTAAAACATGCAGAATGCTTAATTGAATAAATACATATTTAATACATGCACATTCTATCAGGGCATCATAACGTCTAGATGTTGGTTTATACATTATACATCATTCTTATACAGAGGATGTCTTCAGGCGTGTATGAAATATGATATTGCAACATTCACAAACGATTAATGCATCAACCAAGCATAAATTAATCACTGGTGCTAAATCTTCACACTCTAATAAATTTGCAGTTGACTCGAATAACATCACGCCACCATTGGATAAATGATGCCTTACCGCCAGCCAGTCTCGTTCTCTGCAGAGAGATTTCCAGACTTGTCTCCTTACAAGACTGTAACCTGGTTGTTTATGAATACTTGGACAATCGGCTGTTCGATGTCCACTAACCCAGACGAAACACCATATACAGCTGTGATCTAGAGCCTCTCTTTATAATCATTGTGTATATCTGACCTCTGACCCATCCGCATCGTCAAACTCCTTGGTTGCATCAATTCTTCATCCATTTTTGAACTTTATAAAGTAGGATCGGATGACTTTACCTGTTAAAAAAAATTCTGTGACAGACAAGTCAATCACGTTTGATCATGATCTGGTAACGCCAATGACAACACACCTCACATTCGTCAGTTTTTAGATCATAGCTTACACAGTAAACGTGTTTTGTTTAACACAGCTGATTTATTTGACAACAGTGAGAGAAACGCTTTATAATCATTTGTAATTAATCCTAAAAGCTAGCAACAGTGTTGCGTAGTTTGACTGAAATACACTGATATTAATGGTAACGGGGACAAGTTGCTTAAAACATTAATGATGTTGAAATAAAACGTATCTCTTTTGGAATAATTGTTGCACAGTCAGACTGTCTCGGGATAGCAAAAGACCCCATGCACCGTCCGTTTAATAAGTTCAAGACATGCCCTTTACCTTTATTTCCCTTTAGTCTTACTCAGTGGAAATAAAATCCTTCCGATGAAGTGCTATACCGGAAACGAATAACTACTTCCACGTCGGTTGCGTCTATTAACAGGAAAAATCATGTTCGCCCCATTATAACAAATGGTTTTTATTACCTTTTTATAGCCAGCCACCTCATCTAGCAAAGCCTACTGATAACTAAGCACATGTCCTTTATAACGGCATTAACCTCAGGACAAACACGGAGTGGTTGGCGAAAAAATATCGTTGTTGCTTAAAAAAGGAGTTACAAACTTGCAGTTGTGTGTTGAATTGGTAGAACTGGGTACAGGAGGACGGCTGGCGATGGACTTAAACATGCGTGGAGGGGCGAAGACAGAAAGAGGAAATAACTGTTGATTAAAGAAACGGTTGATTATTACTATAAATGCGCAGTACTTGATGGACAAGTGGCTGCTCCTTTGGGGTTTTGTAATTGGTATTGATTCTTAATCTTGTAACAGTTTTTATTTTATTTACGCAATTGAGTTAAGAGTTTATTTTCTGCCACGCGAATCGTTTTAAATACATCCTGTCACAATCCACATTTTCACGATGTAAATGAACGCTTCATGTGTCCCGTTATCCCACATAGCCTTTCCCAAAGTTCTGTGAAGTGTCATTATTTTGAAAACAGTCTGTTTGGAGGTGACAAGAATGGTAAGCACGTACTTAATTTACATCATTCATATTACATGAACCCACTTAAAGTCCCAACGTATGACAGCGCTCTTTTGTTGTAGCAGTAATGTAAGAGAAGCAGTTCAGTGCTCAGGCTGTTTTACCTGCATCCATCTCGGGTTGGCATACATGATGTAGCAGGAATAGCCGGCTTAAATTACCACTGGCCCTCCTATACAGGAGCTGATGACCCTGAATCTTTCACATGATACATTAGAAATGACATTATGATGATTGACACTTTCAGGGACACACTCTAAATTTGTATGCTGTAAAACAGTACACCATTTGGTACCTTGGTATATCTAGTCTAAAATATACTTCAAAATTGACATAAATAAATGTTTATGCATGTAGCTTTAATGAAAATTAAAACAGAAACACGAACAATATATCGATAAAATTGAGAACAAGTTTTATATGACATATATTGGAGCGGCATTTTAAATCTAAATATTTTCCCGAATTATATAATAACTTACTTAAAGAGGGCTATTTTATTTTCTGGGGTTGTTTTCCTTCATTCCAACATTCCATATAAAGATTCTATATAAAAATAAAACGTAACATTAGGCGTTTGTTGAATTTTTAATTTATACAACACATAATCGCTGTTGTCCTGCATTTAATTGGACTTACAATTGCCAATAGCGAGATGTTAATCAAAATAAATTGGTGTTAAACAGTAAATCATTAAATCTGTATTGCAATGTAAGTGTAACTAATGTGTTTTGACTTAAAGCAACTGAATGCAAATAATGAATCTGTCACTGAAGATGTGCTCATTAAATAAAGCTCGGTGCACCAGGGTCCGTCAGATAGAAATTACATAGTCACGTGTGTGTGGCGGGGGAGCGGGGGTTGACTTAACATAAGGATATGTAAAAAGGAAAAAGTCAGGGAAGACGGGAAGGAAAGAGAACAGCGGAAAATAAGATAAAACATTTCTGAAAGAAATTTGGAGGATCAGCATATAAACTACAGAGAGCTTTTGGATATTAACATGCACACCTGAAATTACATTAAACTTAATAGCCAAAATAGAATCATTCGACCAGTACCTTGAATTGTTTTTGCTGATTGAAGTTCTTAAGAAAGTAGCAATATGCTGTTGCTATTAGCTGTTGTTATAGGCCAGGTCGGAGTCAATGACCGTCCAGTCCTAAAACCTCTGCACAATGCCAACAAGAGGGGTCCTTAAACCGATATACTTCGACAAATATAGGGTGACGAGTTTTTTTTAAATCAGATCTCATAACCTAAGAGTCATGATAATTGAAATTACTCTGAGCTTTCCAGATGTTTTTATATTTCCCTTTTGATAGTTAGATTGTCATCAGCAGACCAAATGAAATCCGGGAAACTGATCTGAATTTCAAACTAAATCTACAGAACTGAAACAAACCGCAGCAATTTGTTTTGCCAGCAGATCCTGCAAGATTTTATTCCCGCGTTCTCAGATTCTAAATTTGTACAATAATGTCGATCTTGAACAATTAATTTGCCAAAACATAATAACTACACAATTCAACCGTCCTTGTTTGACAATCGACCCTAGAATCTGTAATTCTGTTTGTCAATGTCTTTCTCTGCTCTTTAACTACCTACCTCCATTCATCAATCTTTTTTCTGTCAGTTTTTCAATAGCTGGTCAATATGTATCCATGTGCTGCTAAGTGCCACACGTGCCATGATATTACCCTGGACCAACGAATCTTTTGTAGCTGTTTCTAATGTAAGTTTACAACTGACAATTCGTGAGGACAACTTATTTTTCGCAAACGCTGAACTTCGCTTTTTTTAAAATCTAAGTTTCTGAAGACAGATGGCCTGCTGGATTGTGAGAGGAGGCCTGCCGGGTAATTTGTTGGGAACTTACTGATAATTCAACTGTAAATAATATTCTTGATAACTAGTGTTTCTTCAGATTAGCAATACTGTACAGAAACAGCAAATAGAATCAATTTAGCTTTCTACTTTGTTACTAATATAGATGTCCTTATCCGTAGTCAAACCGTTGGAGTCAACTTTATGGGATTTATCAACTGAAGCTAGACTGTAACTCTTACGTGATCAATTTAAGTTTAATGCACAACCTTGCAAACTTGGATTTGACATGTTAAATTTTGCCCTTTTTGTATTATTACTACAGATGGGAACGAGTCTGAATAGTTTTTGACTGCCGGCCCCATTTACCCTTTTCACTGTAAGCACAAAATTCTTACATTTACATCATGTTTGCATATTTCCCCCAATCTTCATTTTTTATTTGTTTCATGGGACATGGGCGTCGCTGGCAATGCTAGCATTTTTTGCCCATGCAAAATTGCCCTTGTGAAGGTGGTGGTGAGCTGCCGTCTTGAACTGCTGCAGCCCATCTGGTGTGCCTACACCCACAGTGCGGTCAGGGAGGGAGTTCCAGGATTTTCATCCAGCGACAGTGAAGAAATGACGATAACGTTCCAAGTGAGAATGGTGTGTGGTTTGGAGGGGGACTTGCAGGTGGCGGTGTTCCCAAGCACCTGCTGCCCTTGTCCTTTTTGGTGGAAGAGCAGTGCATCTTGCATATGGTACACACTGCTGCCACTGCACGTTGGTGGTGGAGGGAGTGAATATTGAAGGCCGTGGAGTGCTGATCAAGCAGGCTGCTTTGTCCTGGATGGTGTTGAGCTTCCTGAGTGTTGTTGAAGCCACTCATCCAGGCAAGTGGAGAGTATTCCATCACACTCCTGACTTGTGCCTTGCAGATGGTGGACAGGCCTCGGGGAGTCAGGAAATGAGTTACTCCCTGCAGAATTCCCAGCCTCTGACATGCTCTTGTAGCCACAGTACTTATATAGCACAGTGTGGCTTTCGTGCAGAGAGATCGACTATTGACATGCTGTTCTCCCTTCGTCAGATACAGGAGAAATGCCGTGAACAACAGATGCCCCTCTACATTGCTTTCATTGATCTCACCAAAGCCTTTGACCTCGTCAGCAGACGTGGTCTCTTCAGACTACTAGAAAAGATCGGATGTCCACCAAAGCTACTAAGTATCATCACCTCATTCCATGACAATATGAAAGGCACAATTCAACATGGTGGCTCCTCATCAGAGCCCTTTCCTATCCTGAGTGGTGTGAAACAGGGCTGTGTTCTCGCACCCACACTTTTTGGGATTTTCTTCTCCCTGCTGCTTTCACATGCGTTCAAATCCTCTGAAGAAGGAATTTTCCTCCACACAAGATCAGGGGGCAGGTTGTTCAACCTTGCCCGTCTAAGAGCGAAGTCCAAAGTACGGAAAGTCCTCATCAGAGAACTCCTCTTTGCTGACGATGCTGCTTTAACATCTCACACTGAAGAATGCCTGCAGAGTCTCATCGACAGGTTTGCGTCTGCCTGCAATGAATTTGGCCTAACCATCAGCCTCAAGAAAACGAACATCATGGGGCAGGATGTCAGAAATGCTCCATCCATCAATATTGGCGACCACGCTCTGGAAGTGGTTCAAGAGTTCACCTACCTAGGCTCAACTATCACCAGTAACCTGTCTCTAGATGCAGAAATCAACAAGCGCATGGGTAAGGCTTCCACTGCTATGTTCAGACTGGCCAAGAGAGTGTGGGAAAATGGCGCACTGACACGGAACACAAAAGTCCGAGTGTATCAGGCCTGTGTCCTCAGTACCTTGCTCTACGGCAGCGAGGCCTGGACAACGTATGCCAGCCAAGAGCGACGTCTCAATTCATTCCATCTTCGCTGCCTTCGGAGAATACTTGGCATCAGGTGGCAGGACTATATCTCCAACACAGAAGTCCTTGAAGCGGCCAACATCCCCAGCTTATACACACTACTGAGTCAGCGGCGCTTGAGATGGCTTGGCCATGTGAGCCGCATGGAAGATGGCAGGATCCCCAAAGACACATTGTACAGCGAGCTCGCCACTGGTATCAGACCCACCGGCCGTCCATGTCTCCGTTATAAAGACGTCTGCAAACGCGACATGAAATCGTGTGACATTGATCACAAGTCGTGGGAGTCAGTTGCCAGCATTCGCCAGAGCTGGCGGGCAGCCATAAAGACAGGGCTAAATTGTGGCGAGTCGAAGAGACTTAGTAGTTGGCAGGAAAAAAGACAGAGGCGCAAGGGGAGAGCCAACTGTGCAACAGCCCCAACAAACAAATTTCTCTGCAGCACCTGTGGAAGAGCCTGTCACTCCAGAATTGGCCTTTATAGCCACTCCAGGCGCTGCTTCACAAACCACTGACCACCTCCAGGCGCGTATCCATTGTCTCTCGAGACAAGGAGGCCCAAAAGAAACTTATATAGCCTGTACAGTTCAGTTTCTGGTCAATGGTAACCTCCAGGATGTTGATGGTAGGGGGTTCAGTGATGGTAATGCCATTGAATGTCAAGGGAGATGGTTTGATTCTCTCTTGTTGGAAACTGCCATTGCCTGTCGTGCGAATGTTATTTGCCACTTAACAGCCCAATCTGCTTCAGTTCCTACCTTTATATCTTTATAATCCATTACATTCTCCTTGTTTCTGTCTATTTTTAGGTTTTACAAAGCTATTTTATTTCTATCGCCGAATCCCCTCTCTTCTCGTTTTCTCATTAATTGCTACACGTCCATAATTTAATTGTTTCTTTGCCTGTTTCTTCATCGTCTTTCTCCGGCATTGAAAATACTCTTTCCCCTTCTGTTCCCCGGGGCCACTGGCTCTTCCCCATTGACGAGCTTAGTTGTTCATTGCTCCCACCTACGCACTAAGCGAAACCCCAAATCACTCCAGTTCAGGTCGTATGCAAGAATAACACAGTGGCTTAAGTTACATGCTCTCTTGTGTAAGCCGGTTGTCAACCAGAGCGCCATCAGCACAAATAAAGTTTCAAAAATTGGGGCTCAATTCCTCTCATAAACTCTCTGTTATAATACGTAGGCTGGAATCTCCCCCCCCCCCCCCCCCCCCCCAAATGTACACACCTGACATTAGTGAACCTTGTTGTCACGCTTTGTCGTGTCACCTCATTTCTGTAACTGTTATTCTGCTTCCAGCGAATGCATCAAATTAAATTGATTTTAAGATTTTTTTTTATAATTTGGCATTTGTCTCAAGCAACTAGATCGGCCAGATGAATAACCTGGTCAAATACCTCTGTTATTAACTCGAGGAAGACTGCCACTCACTGTGTGGAAAATTATGGATACCTGCCTATGTTCTACCACACTGTTTTTCTAGTCACCTGTTGTTCTGTTGAACTGTTTTACTTCTTACAGTCCCTATAATTTCCCACCTCGGTTCATTTATCGATTCCCCGGTCCACTTCTTCAACTCCTGACTTTGACCCAATGTTTTTCCAATTGTAATCTTGTTACAGGTGTGCCTACAAGATCTCATTTTTTTTGTGAGGGGGTGGGGGGGGGGGGGGGGTGGAATTCGATTTTCACTTTTCCTCTCCTTTCCCTAATGTGATGACTTGTACTGAAGTATGGTTCCCTCCTGTATCTCACGTCATGGTCATTCTTGACATACTCGTCTGGAAAGTCAGTCGGCTATTTAATTGGACGTTGGAGGTGGCATCAGAGTCGAGCTCCGTCTTACATCTTTCTCTGCACTTTCACTACCAAAAGCAAGAACCCTGGTCGATTTCCCCCATAGCTTGCCAAGAAATGCAGAGGGTAATTGTAACCGAGAACAGGAGTCATATCCCGAACCTTTTTGATTTAAATGGCTCCGCGTCGCACCAGTGTACAGAGCTAACCTTCCATTTCTATGGTCTTCATTGGATTGCTGCCCATAGTCAAGTCCCATTTTCCCTTTCCTTATCTCTAAACTCTCAGAATGAACATCGGCCCATGTGGAAGGAGCTGAGAGATGAAAGGAAGGACAGACACAAGAAATAATGGTAATATAACTATGTAAACAGCCTGTCTCCATGATCTGTCACAAAAACAGAAAAGCTTCATCGGTAACAATCATTTGTCTATAATTTGTCACCCTCTCCAGATTTAAACGGACTAACACGAAGCCAGGCACAGATCACTGTTGTGCTGCATAACAGCTGGAGTTCCCTTCGTTTTTCTTTCGTAGATTTAAACATTATTTTAACTGGTAGGACGTACTGAAAAATGACCGGAATCTAAAAAAATGTAACTAAAATCTACACTGTTAAAGTCAATTCTTTATACAGGGCCAGCAACATAAGCAGAAAGGCATAAGTTAGCCACGAATTGTTTGGAGGATTCTTCGTAGGTGTAAAGTGAATGGTGCAGGGACTCCCGCCTCAGTTCATGTTTTGAGAGTAAAGTTTATCCTTCCGCATGACATGGGGCTAAATTGGGGCAGGACGTGTGTGTAAAAATGAGGCTCTGAGGCCAGTCACTAAACTAGGTCGAGCTGGGCTGTGCGCTATTCCTCGGACAGTGATAGTGTCGCTCACTGGGCGTTTTTAACAGCAGCACGTTTCCGCCGAACCATTAACGCTATATCGGTATTCGAGGACATAGCGGCTCAAGGAGTTACCCGACCCCCTGTTTTACCCAACGGCTCAGGTTTTGCTGAAGTGCAGAATAGTTGGGTTTGGCGCAGTCTGAAGGAAGACGATCTTTGCCTGCCGGGAGAGGGAATTTTACTAAGCCTACATAATACACTGTGTACATTGAAGAATAGAGCATCTGAAAACTACTGTTAACAGTTTGAGAAGTTTTATTATCAGAGAGGTTACCATTTCTTCACATTGTAAATTTCTTAAACTATTGTTTATTATTAATCTTTGTTTACTTTTCCCATCAGTCACAGTAATTGGAAGAAAAAACTTGAATGTGAAAAGTTCTGGAAGGAAGTTAGAAGGGGAGCCGGTTTTTAATATGGACCACTTAATCTGAAGCAAGCTGTACCCTAGAAGCTGGGGGAGGGGTGAGTGGTCGGGTACTGAAATAGAAGATTTCTCTATGTAAAGCACATATGTAGACACATAGGGCAAGGGTTCATGTAGTTTGGGCAACATTTGCAAAGCAAGCGGGCAGATATTCGAATTACGAAAGCAAAATACTGCGGATGCTGGAAATCTGAAACAAAGAACAGAAAATGCATGAAATACTCAGCAGGTCGGGCAACACCCGTGGAGAGAAAAACAGAGTTAACGTTTCAGGTCCTGCTGAGAATTTCCCGCATTTTCTGTTTTTGCTTCAGATATTTGAATTAAACCTGCTTCCTTTCTTGATATTCAGCTCGCAAGCTACAGGGAAGTTACTAAAAACCGACGCTGTCGTACCAGGGATTTCTTGTGTAAATGGATCCCTTTAACGATAAAATGAAGATCTGCTAGCATGCAACATTCGAAGAGAAATATCATAAGGTTTAGTACAATATAAAACGTGTGTGCGTGCAGACTACAGTCAGGTTGTTTTAAGCTGACTTCTTGGAAAGAAATGGTAATTGTGGTATTTTTGTGTTCATTGTGAATGTGGCTGTAGTTTTGTGCGGTGGACTCGTCCCCGCTGAGAACACTGGCCTGAGAATGCCCGGACTCATCTTGCAAGAGAAGGTAATCCCCGGAGATTTGACGGAGAGACAATGCAACAGCAGAGAGCACAAGACCGGCGACTAATAGAACCGTGCAGCTTTTACACAGTAAGCCAGCAGTTCCTTTCTGTGCTCAAGTTAGAGCTCCAAAGTGACAGAAATCAGAATACACTTCGGAACTCTGCCCATCATTAGGGAACCGTTGTGTTTAGTTGGTGCAAATGAAAGGGAAAGCACTTTGAAGCATATTTTATAATTATGTGTGCTCCCGAACAACATTGACAACTATTTCTATCGTCTTGCTGTCATCTGGCTAGATTTACTGACAGTACATTGAACGGTGTGATATTGCTGAGGTACACAAAAGAAAAATGTTTTGTCGAGTTGATAGCTGCAAGACCCGCCATGTTATATGCACAGGGGATTCTCAGTGTAACGTTAATATAGATGTTGCCATTGACAAGCCCGGCTTCTGCCCCGCGACACCACCACATCTTCACGGCAGCTTTTGATTGAATAAAACATATCCGTCGTCCAGTTCAAAAAGTAATTCATTATGTGAAATGCTTTGAGACATTTAAGGCGTCATATAAATGCAGGTAGTTTTTTTTTAAAAAACCATGCTTGTTGAGAAATAGAAGCCGCCACACAAAACACCCTTACTGAAAGAGTGACCTGCGTAAAACGTGGAGCGTTGGAAACTGCCAACCGAATTGCACAAACCAGCCAACAGATTGTGTGATTCGGAATTAAGTTGTGTGGTTTGAGTTAGGAAATGAATAGCGAAACAGACTGGATAATTTAAAAAATATATAGCCAAGGTTATTACTTTTTAATGTGTTAGACCATATATTTCTATGTTTGATAAAAGGAAATTCTATTTGTAACTTTTCACTATTTTGGTGCCAGTGGAATCGTGAAACACGAGTCTGACATTAGTTACATCAGAAAACCACTCATTCCAGACTGACCGAATGTAAAAAAAACCTCTTTCCACACTTCATACCGATCTAACTTTCCAGTTCATCGCTAATTGTTTTCTTCAGCCACTATAGGGTATGACAGAGATGGGAAAACCTTACTGGTGCTACAAGACAGTCACTGCTTCAGCATCTGGGTAACTCATCTGCGACCAGGTAAGCATGCTTATAAACAGCACCGACCTGTTAAGAAGTAGATAATTCATTTTTCTGCGGGTCCTGAAACTAAGTTACTGGAAGGACAGACATCAGCACGCTGCATCAGATATGCATGTAAACTGACTAGTTCTTTGACTGTAAAGTACGAAAAATTAAAACTGCTACAGGACGCTGCCTGAAATGAAATGACTTGCAAAAGTCTGTACGGGATTATCTTGCAACAAGTCAGAAATATGAGTGCATTTAAAGTTGCTGATTCACCCTGCCTTAACGCACACTTTGACCTTTTTAAAAAAATGAAACATAGGACAGCCAAATAGCAGGGATTACAGGAGGAAGCTTGAACTCGTCCGGAGACCAGGTTTCTGGTCTTACTATGAAGAAAGGTATTAGAAGGTATTGGGGGTTGATGAGCTTACATCTATAATGTCCCTCTTCTATCAATGTATCCAAATAGGCCAAATAGCACAAGTGCTTAATAGTTGATGTAATGATATCAAAATGGATGTGAATTTCTGAAATACATGACACAAATTATGAACAGGCAAATTACAAGATTTGAGCAGTTGCAGGCTGCCTGACTCTTCTGTCATCTCTGAATTTAGACTATCTGGGCCCTACATTTAAAGATTGCAAGTTACAACATATGCATTGATGAGCCGCCCCGCTTGCCCCTGCTGAATTGATACCTAAGGTATCCAATGTGGTACTGATAGTTTGCACCAAGCAATCTTGGACAGCTTCTACATACTTGGAAAATATATGGAGGGAATTATGAGGAAGGGATTTGGAGAACACAGATGCCCACTTTCACACCCTCAGAACACATCAGGTCTTATGAGGACATTCACTCCAACAATGGCATTATGCAGAATTAGTATATGGCTCCTCATGCCAGTAGCAATGCCCTACCAACATGTAACCATGCACACATAACTGCAGGTGCAACACACAGAAATACAAAGCACAGTGAGTCCATTACTGATGCAGGAATATCAGAGGACTTTTGAGTATGACTTAGGTATCAAAGTTCACATGTGCTTGAGCCGACACCCATAACTTCCAGTCCCTTAGCCACTGAAGCACAGAATTTGGTCATGTAGAGAGAAAATAACAAGCATAGAAGTGGGGAACAGAACATCATGAAGATATACCATGAAAACTCCAGCACCACATGCATACCAAGAGAATGACATCTGGTTGCTCTGAATCTATGTTGCAGTCTTTCATTCTTTCATTTTGACAGCTACTAGAATATGAACATTACATATTTTACTCAGTGGGGGAAGAAAAAAATAACTCATCATTGAAAATATGTCCAAGAGAAAGTGATTAAATCTATTTGTAGAACTCACTGTGACTGGCAGGACAATCAGATCTGTTCTCCTGTTGTTGGAGCCCAAGCTGCTGCTGGCACTTGAAGTGTACGTAGATGGGGATGTGGTGAAAGAAGGCTTCAGTTACCTGTTAGTGCAACGGTGTGTGGCGTAGTATCTGTCTCTTGCACCTGTGGATGTCTGGAAAACCATCTGTGGCATAAATGTTTAAGAAAGTGGCATCTTTTGCTGCTACAGAATGGATAATCATTTGTGTCTTCAGCAACTAGGTGGCACATCTCAGTTGTAATGTGCTTGCTGTGCTTAAGCACGCAGTGCTCTCTGCTGGGCCCAGGTAGCAGTATGGTAGCAATATGATACAATGGCTGCCTAGGGTTGTTCTGGCAGCGGTGTGCCTCATATTCAATCTGTGATCCTGTGGCATCTTCTTGTACAGTGTACAGGATATAAGCTTGGCTATTATGCCCACTGTACGCATTTTCTGGGTATCAAAAAAATCCAATGCACAATGCTATGGTGATGCCTGTCACTCCAATACTTTTTTAAACAAAATTTACCCACCTTCTGATTGGGCATCATGTTCTTCAAAATACCCAGAAACTGTAGGTCTTAAATACAACGCTTTAATAAGCTCTCCACAGTCATAAAAATGAACATTTTCCTCTTCCACTCATTACACCAATTTCAGGCTGTGAAAGGAAAGCAAACCAGAGATAACAATTCCAGATAATTCCGTAATTGTCTTCCCTTCCCCAATTTAATCACATCTCTTTTGCTAAACTGTATCCATAGGAAAATACACTCCTCATTCAAATCTTACATATAAATAATGGGAGGACCAAAGCCATTGTCTTCGGTCCCCGCCACAAACTCCATTCCCGAGCCAGCAACTGCATCTCTCCCTTGCAACTGTGAGGTTTAACCAGACTGTTCAAAATCTAGACCCCGAGATGAGCTGCTGCATCATCACTATGACCGCCTACTTTCAGCCCCCTAACATTACCCAACTCTGCCCTGCTTCAGTTCATCTGCTGCTGAAATCCTCATCCATACCTTTGTTACCTCTAAACTTGACTATTGCAATGCACTCATGACTGCCCTCTCATATTCTATAATCTGTAAACTTGAGGCCATTCAAAACTCTGCTGCCCCCTGTCCTAACTTGCACCAAGTCCCATTCACCCATCGCCTCTGTGCCCGCTGATCTAAAATGGCTCCCGGTTAAGCAACACTTCGATTTTAAAATTCTCACCCGTTTTCAAATCTGTCCATTGCATCACCCATCCCCATCTCTGTAATCTCCCCCAGTCACACAACCCTTTGAGATATCTGCTAATTCTAGCCTCTTGAGCATCCCCGCTTTTAATCGTTCCACCATTGATCCCTTCAGCTGACAAGGCCTTAAGCTTTGGAGTTCCCTCCCTATGCCTCTCCATCCCTCTACCTCTCTCTTCTCCCTTAGATGCTCCTTAAAACCTATCTCTTTGACCAAGCTTTTGGTCATTTGCCCGAATATCTTTTCTGGGTTGGTGTCATATTTTGCTTCACAATGCTCCTGTGAAGCGCCTTGAGACATTTTATTACATTAAAGGTGCTGTATGAATACAAATTGTTGTTGTAATTTGTCAAGGAATATAATCACGGTAGGAGTATTTAATTCCAATTGACTAGGTCTGCTTCATGCTTCCCAAGTTTGTTTCAGATTGTTCTTGTTACCTGTTTGCTATGCCGAGTCCCTATAGATTTGCTAATTCTGGACACCGAAAATAAAGTATGTGATTTCTCCTGTGAAAACAAACATTTGCATCTGATCTCTTAAAAAAAGCATTTGAATTTTTGGTCAAATTTCATTTTAAAACTATAATATGTCTTTCAATCCGGTAACTTTAAAGTCAATCTAACAGAAACTTAACAGGACCAGCCATATAAATAAGAGCAGTTCAGCGGCTGGGAATGCTGTGGCGAGTAGCTCAACTCTTGAGTTCCCAAATGCTGTCCGCATGTACAAGACACAAGCCAGGAGTGTGATGGAATATTCCCCACCTGCCTGGATGAGGGCAGCTCCATAAACACTCAAGAAGCTTGACACCATCCAAGGTAAAGCAGCCTATCTGATCGGCACCCTATAAAGAACAAAGAATAGCACAGCACAGGAACAGGCCATTCAGCCCTCCAAGCCTGCGCTGATCTTGATGCCTGCCTAAACTAAAACCTTCTGCACTTCCGGAGACCGTATCCCTCTATTCCCATCCTATTCATGTATTTGTCAAGATGCCTCTTAAACGTCGCTATCGTACCTGCTTCCACCATCTCCCCCGGCAGCAAGTTCCAGGCACTCACCACCCTCTGTGGAAAGAGCTTGCCTCGCACACCCCCTCTAAACTTTGCCCCTCGCACCTTAAACCTATGTCCCCGAGAAACTGACTCTTCCACCCTGGGAAAAAGCTTCTGACTATCCACTCTGTCCATGCCGCTCATAACTTTGTAAACCTCTATCATGTCGCTCCTCCACCTCCGTCGTTCCAGTGAAAACAATCCAAGTTTATCCAACCTCTCCTCATGGCTAATGCCCTCCAGACCAGGCAACATCCTAGTAAACCTCTTCTGTACCCTTTCCAAAGCCTCCACGTCCTTCTGGTAGTGTGGCGACCAGAATTGTGGCCTAACTAAAGTTCTGTACAGCTGCAGCATGACTCACCAATTTTTAGACTCTATGCCCCGACCGATGAAGGCAAGCATGCCGTATGCCTTCTTGACTACCTTATCCACCTGCGTTGCCACTTTCAGTGACCTGTGGACCTGTACACCCAGATCTCTCTGCCTGTCAATACTCCTAAGGGTTCTGCCATTTACTGTATACTTCCCACCTGTATTAGATCTTCCAAAATGCATTACCTCACATTTGTCCGGATTAAACTCCATCTGCCATTTCTCCGCCAAAGTCTCCAACCGATCTATATCCTGCTGTATCCTCTCACAATCCTCATCACTATCCACAACTCCACCAACCTTTGTGTCGTCTGCAAACTTACTAATCAGACCAGCTACATTTTCCTCCAAATCATTTATATATACTACAAACAGCAAAGGTCCCAGCACTGATCCCTGCAGAACACCATTAGTCACAGCCCTCCATTCAGAAAAGCACCCTTCCACTGCTACCCTCTGTCTTCTAAGACTGAGCCAGTTCTGTATCCATCTTGCCAGCTCACCTCTGATCCCGTGTGACTTCACCTTTTGTACCAGTCTGCCATGAGGGACCTTGTCAAAGGCTTTACTGAAGTCCATACAGATAACATCCACTGCCCTTCCTTCATCAATCATCTTCGTCACTTCCTCAAAAACCTCAATCAAGTTAGTGAGACACGACCTCCCCTTCACAAAACCATGCTGCCTCTCGCTAATAAGTTCGTTTGTTTCCAAATGGGAGTAAATCCTGTCCCGAAGAATCCTCTCTAATAATTTCCCTACCACTGACGTAAGGCTCACCGGCCTATAATTTCCTGGATTATCCTTGCTACCCTTCTTATACAAAGGAACAACATTGGCTATTCTCCAGTCCTCTGGGACCTCACCTGTAGCCAATGAGGATACAAAGATTTCTGTCAAGGCCCCAGCAATTTCTTCCCTTGCCTCCCTCAGTATTCTGGGGTAGATCCCATCAGGCCCTGGAGACTTATTTACCTTAATGCTTTGCAAGATGCCCAACACCACCTCCTTTTTGATAACGACATGACCGAGACTATCTACACTCCCTTCCCTAGGTTCATCATCCACCAAGTCCTCCTCTTTGGTGAATACTGATGCAAAGTACTCATTTAGTACCTCACCCATTTCCTCTGGTTCCACACGTAGATTCCCTTCTCTGTTCTTGAGCGGGCCAACCCTTTCCCTCGTTCCCCTCTTGCTCTTTATATATGTATAAAAAGCCTTGGGATTTTCCTTAATCCTGTTTGCCAATGACTTTTCATGACCCCTTTTAGCCCTCCTGACTCCTTGCTTAAGTTCCTTCCGACTGTCTTTATATTCCTCAAGGGCTTCGTCTGTTCCCAGCCTTCCAGCCCTTACGAATGCTTCCTTTTTCTTTTTGACTAGGCTCACAATATCCCGCATTATCCAAAGTTCCCGAAACTTGCCAAACTTATCCTTCTTCCTCACAGGAACATGCTGGTCCTGGATTCTAATCAACTGATGTTTGAAAGACTCCCACATGTCAGATATTGATTTACCCTCAAACAGCTGCCCCCAATCTAAATTCTTCAGTTCCTATCTAATATTGTTATAATCCCCCAATTTAGCACCTTCACCCAAGGACTAATCTTATCCTTATCCACAAGTACCTTAAAACTTATGGAATTATGGTCACTGTTCCCGAAATGCTCCCCTACTGAAACTTCGACCACCTGGCCGGGCTCATTCCCCAATACCAGGTCCAGTATGGCCCCATCCTTAGTTGGACTATCTACATATTGTTTCAAGAAGGCCTCCTGGATGCTCCTTACAAATTCTGCCCCATTCAAGCCCCTAGCACTAAGTGAGTCCCAGTCAATATAGGGGAAGTTAAAATCACCCACCACTACAACCCTGTTACCTTTACATCTTTCCAAAATCTGTCTACATATCTGCTCCTCTACCTCCCACTGGCTGTTGGGAGGCCTGTAGTAAACCCCCAACATCGTGACTGCACCCTTCCTATTCCTGAGCTCCCACCCATATTTCCTCGCTGCATGACCCCTCCGAGGTGTCCTCCCGCAGTACAGCTGTGATATTCTCCTTAACCAGTAATGCAACTCCCCCACCCCTTTTACATCCCCCTCTCTCCCGCCTGAAGCTTCTAAATCCTGGAACATTTGGCTGCCAATCCTGTCCTTCCCTCAACCAAGTCTCTGTAATAGCAACAACATCATAGTTCCAAGTAGTAATCCAAGCTCTAAGTCCATCTGCCTTACCTGTTATACTTCTTGCATTGAAACAAATGCACTTCAGACCACCAGTCCCGCTGTGCTCTACAACATCTCCCTGCCTGCTCTTCCTCTTAGTCTTACTGGCCTTATTTACTAGTTCCCCCTCATTTATTTCACCTGCTGTCCTACTGCTCTGGTTCCCACCCCACTGCCACACTAGTTTAAACCCTCCCGAGTGACGCCAGCAAACCTCTTGAACCTCTATCCACCATCTTAAATATTCACTCCCTCCAGCAGTGGCGCACAGTGGCAACAGTGTGTACCATCTACAAAATGCACTGCCGCAACTCACCATGCCTCCTTTAACAGCACCTTCTGAAACCACGACTTCTACCATCTAGAAGGACAAGAACAGGAGACACATGGGAATACCGTCAGCTGCAAGTGCTCCTCCAAGCCATACACCATCCTGACTTGGAACTATATTGCTGTTCTTTCACTGTTGCTGGGTCAAAATCCTGGAACTCCTTTCCTAACAGCACAGTGGGTGTGCCTACACCATATGGACTGCAGTGATTGCAGAGGGCAACTCATCACCACCTTCTCAAGTGAAATTAGGGATGGGCAATAAATGCTGGCTTTGCCAGCAACACTCGCATCCCAAGAACGAATAGAAAAAATAGTTGTTTGGTTGTACAGAACTTGAGTATTGCTGAAAACAGAGACAATTTGTCAAAGCTTTTCATCTTGCACTCATCAGGACAAATCACAAGAATACCAATGTAAGAGAAGCAACAAATTTATCCAATATGAGAAGAGAGTGCTGATTGGTTAGCAGGTGGACTCTGTTTGGTAGAGGGATTGCCATGGACAATGCTTGCTCGCATCTACTTGCCAACCAATCAGCACTCTCTTCTCATATAGCATGAATTTGTTGCTTCCCTTACATTGGTATTCTTGCGAATTGTCCTGATGAGTGCAAGACAAAAAGCTTCGACAAAATGTCTTTATTTTCAGCAATACTCAAGAATAGAAAAAATCTACACTGAGTCTTAAATGAGTGCCAAGAACAGAAAGTTCTATTCGAAGTCTGCTGAAGAGGTCCAGAAAAACATCCCTTGTACGTTTTCACAGAAATCTGTAGAAATTACATCACAGGTGGGTGTGATGTATATAATACCATGGAATTTAAACATATTCACACGGAATCTTTAAACCCCTTTCGCTCTTTTATACTTTACTTTAAAACAGGTCTGGCAATTTGCCTTCTCTTCAATTTTCCGAGTAAAAGTTTGCTCAAAACAGAAATGGCTTTCATCCTTGTTCATAATCTATATAATGTACAGCAGGGGTCGCCAACCTTTTCTTTAGTGAGAGCTACTTCTGATAAAAGAAAAATCATGAGCCACCCCCTCCCGCCCCACCCACCCCCCCCACCACTTGCTTGCCCCTCTCCTTGCAGCTCACTTAACCCGTTGTGACGTCAGTATGTGGAGATGTCAGTGCTTGTGGTGACATCAGTGCACCACAGTGTACCAGTAGCTTGTGATCGAAGTGTTGCCAACCCCTGGTGTCGAGTGACTTCAGCTAGCCATCTCAGATTGGTATCTGTAAAACTGTGCTCAGTTGCAGATTTTGCCAGATCCCAGTATTTTCGGCCACAAATGAACTCTGTGAATGTACCCTTGAAATCATGCATAGCGCTCTGTTCCTAGGGTGGCAAATATCAGTTGGAGTGTTTGATCTTCAGTAACAATAAAAACATAAAAGGTTTTCGAAGTTCCCAGAAAGTCCTATAAAGTACTTGTGGCTCTTGTAAATTTAACTTTACATCAAGTTGGAGTTATACTGCAGCTGATGTGAGACAATCTCCTAGCTTGGGGTAAATGCACTTGGGCATCAGATCGGGATATGAAACCGGAGTTATACCGCCTCTTTTATGCCTGTGCACCAAAAAACACTTTGCATCAATGAAATAGTGGTGGCATAACTACAGCTTTAACCTTCTATATTTATGACTCAAGAACCAACATCACCCATATACATTGTCCAGTCTAAATTCAAAAATAATGTCATTTCTAGTACAAAAAAATAGATGTGTAAGGCTACTGATCTATGCAGTAGTGAAAGTGCTAACTGTTTTATTGCATAAAAGAAGTCATTAGGTGTTAAACTGTAAAATAGATTGCTGTAGTTTGACTTTAAGATCAGTACTGGTACTACAGTTCCCAACCCTGCTGTTTCACAAGCTGTTGTTTTGCTACATACAGTATTTGTTTAGTGATGTCTAACTACTCGAGCATTCAGATTGTATCTACAATGGTAAACACAAAGCAGCAATTACAGAAAAGCTAATAGCAGTGTCATGACTGCAGACAGTAATGTAGGAAATTGACATCAACCCAAGCATGATACCTGAGTATTTAATTTTGACTCTGGTACAAATCGTTCTCCATATTTAATATGGAAATGTGCTATGCTTACACTCTGGTCGTGTAGGTCCACAGACCATATTCTCATATTGGAATGCCTTGTTGCACATTCAAGATGGAAGTCCATTCGGCGGTGGTCTGCAGGTAACGTCCTAGAGGCCCTGCAGGAAAAGGAGATGGTGGATCCTGTTGGATGGTTCCTTGAGCAGACTGCCAAAATCATTTGACAGAATGCCTCATTGCCAGAATTTTCAAACCAGCACCAAGAGGTAGCTTGGCTGGTGGTGAGCAGGGCTCTCTCATCAAATCCTTCTTGAACATCGGGACTGTCAGTGCCACAGCACGCTGTCATTGAGGCGGCTACAGTGGGGAAGAAATTGTCGCCCACTTTCTTCTGAATGTGCTTTGGTGAAGAAGCTCCGGAAAGAAATGCAGCGGTTTTTGTTGAGGTTCTTCCCAAGCAACTCTGTAACTCAGGACTCTGTGCTGTATGGGCTGTTCCCAGGGATGCACATCGAGACAGTCATCAACTGCTGCTGGAGGGCATCAACTCAGTGAAAGATGCTCTTTGGTATGCCCAAAATCTGCTGGTCTGCCAGTGCAAGGAGCTGTCCACGACCGAGTATTGCAGACTAGCACATTCCAAGATCCAGGATTTTGTGCTGAGGGACGCACTGAAATTTGGGGCCGTCGCTGCAATGGCTCAATGGGTGATGGTCACAGTCTAGGTCCTCTTGCCAAAGTACACCGAGGGGCTGAAACCCATGTAAAACCTCTCAAGCCATTTGCACCACAAAGTGTTTGATATGAAATGTAAAATGTAAATATAACCTGTAATCGCAAGTGTAGTGTGGCACCACAATGTGCCATGTACTGGATTGAAAAAAATTGAACTGTACTGGACTTTATGTAATGTCACATTTGAATTGTTAGGTGATGTACTTTTACAAATTTTAATCAAGTATATTTTTTGGAAAAAATCAAATACTATATTTACATGCACAATGGGTTCACTTTGAAAATGAAAATTCTTTATTGGTTAGTAACTATTGTTTGAAAAGGTCTTCTTTAAGTCACTGTGAAATCACCATCTAGAAGAGTAAAGTATACATGTGCAAATTGAGTGTTATCAATCTGTAGTATAACAAAGTGTTAATTATGTACCATGTATAGAGATTGATGAAACAGTTTATTGTACAATGACCAGAAGGAAGTAAAATCTCAGTCAGAATGGAATCATGAAAACATAGAAACTTACGGCACAGAAGGAGGCTAATTGATCCATTGTGCCTATGCTGGCCCTTTGAAAGGTTAGCTGCGTTTAGTCCTACACCCCTGCTTTATGTCTGTAACCTTGTAAGTTCCTCATCCTCAACTACCTGTCCAACTCTCCCGTAAAATTATTTCTCAAATTAGTTTCCACCACATCAGGTGGAGCATTCCAGATCCCAACAACTATCTGAATGAAAAAAATCTCAAGATCTCTTTTCTAGATCTTTTGCCAATGATCTTACATCTATGACCTCTGGTTATTGATTCACTCACCAGAGGGAATAGCTTTTCTCTATTTATTTATTCTATCAAAACCTCACATCATCTTGAAAACCTCTATTAGGTCTGTCTTAACCTTCTTTGGTCCAAGGCGAACAGATTTAACTTTTTCAACTTCTCTCATAACTGAAATCCCTCATTCTTTGTAATATTCTGGTAAACCTCCTCTGTACCCTTTATAAGGCCTTTATATCTTTTCTGAAGTGTTGTGTCCAGAATTGGCCACAGTACTCCAACTGAGGCCTAACCATTGATTTATAAAGTTCCAGCGTGACGTCTTTGCTTTTATAATCTATGCCTCTATTTATAAACCCAAGAAACCCAAATGCTTTTTAACCACCTTATCAACTTGCCATGCCACCTTTAGAGATTTGTGTATAAGGACACCAAGATCTCTCTGCTCTTCTATACTTTCCAAATTCATGCTATTTATAGTATACTGCCTTCCATATTAGTTCTCCCAAAGCACATCACTTCACACATCTCTGCATTGAATTTCATCTGCCATGCTTCTGCCCATTTAACTATCCTGTCTGTGTCATCTTGAAGTCTACAACTATCCTCACCACTATCAACTATGTTGTCAAGTTTTGACTCATCTGCAAATTTTATAATGCAGCTTCCTACACTGAGTCAAGGTCATTTATAAAAATTGAAGCGAGTAATGGACTCAAAACTAATCCATGTAGAACACCACTGCAAACAACCTCCCAGTCCGAAAATCATCCATCCACCACCATCCTCTGTGTCCTGTCACTGAGCTTGTTCCATATCCATACTGCCACTCTCCCCTTATTTCCATAGGCTTTCATCTTCTTAACAAGCCTCCTGTGTGGCACTTTATCAAATGCCTTCCAAAAGTCCATATATACATCTACTGCATTACCTTAATCATCCTTCTCTGTAACCTCATCAAAGAATTCAAATCGTCAGTCAGACACAATTTGCCAGTAACAAAACCATGGTGCCTCTCTTTGTCCCTGATAATACCTTCCCCACCACTGATGTTAGGCTGACTGGCCTGTAGTTTCCTGATTTATCCCTCTCCCCTTTTTGAAAAGTGGTATAACAGTAGTTAATATAGAATATTTCATGTGTTATTTGTGTTGTATTCAACCACAATCTGTAACCCCATGGCCCGGCATATTCCTCACTCTACTATTACCATCAAACCAGGGGACCAATCCTGGTTCAATGAGGAGTTTAGGACAGCATACCAGGAGCAGCACCAGGCATACCTAAAATGAGGTGCTAACCTGGTGAAGCTACAATACAGGATTCCATGCATGCTAAACAGTGAAGCAGCATGCTATAGACAGAGCTAAGTAATTCCACAACCAATGGACCAGATCAAAGCTCTGCAGTCCTGCCACATCCAGTTATGAATGGTGGTGGACAATTAAATGATGAACTGAAGGAGGAGGCTCCAAAAACATTCCCATCCTCATTGATGGGGGAGCCCAGTGCAAAAGACAAGGCTGAAGCATTTGCAACCATCTTCAGCCAGAAGTGCCAAGTGGATGATCCATCTCAGCCTCCTCCTGAGGTCCAGCCTTCATACAATTTGATTCACTCCACATGATATCAAGAAATGGCTGAAGGAACTCTATACAGCTAAAGGTATGGTTCATGAAAACATCGCAGCTGTAGGACTGAAGACATGTGCTCCAGAATGAGCAGTGCCCTTAGCCAGCTAAAACACGAGCATTTACCCATCACTATGGAAAATTGCCCAGGTATGGCCTAGCCACAAAAAGCAGGACAAATCCAATCCGGCCAATTACTGCCCCATCAGTCTACTCTCAATCATCAGCAAAGTGATGCAAGGTGTTGTTGTCAGTGCTATCAAGTGGCACTTACTCTGCAACAACCTTTTCACTGATGCTCAGTTTAGGTTCCTCCAGGGCCACACTGCTCCAGATCTCATTACAGCTTTGGTCAAAACATGGACAGAGAACTGAATTCCAGAGGTGTGGTGTGAGTGACTGCCCTTGACATCACGACTGAGTGCGGTATCATGAAGCCCTAGCAAAATTGAAGTCAATGGGAATCAGGGGGAAAACTCTCCATTGGTTTGAGTCATACCTAGCAGAAAGGAAGATAATTGTGGTTGTTGGAGGCCCAATGCTGCAAGACCGGGACAGCATTCAGGTTTGGGTTGATAAGTGGCAAGTAACACTCGCGCCACACAAATACCAGGCAATGACCATCTCCAACAAGAGAGAATCTAACCATCTCTCCTTGACATTCAATGGCATTACCATCACTGAATCCCCTACAATCAACATCCAGGGGGGGATTACCACTGACCAGAAACTGAACTGGAGCAGCCATATAAATACTGTGGCTACAAGAACAGGTCAGAGGCTAGGAATTCTGCAGTGAATAACTCACCTCCTGACTCTCCAAAGCCTGTCCCCTATCTACAAGGCACAAGTCAGAGTGTGATGGAATACTCTCCACTTGCCTGGATGAGTGCAGCTCCAACAACATTCAAGAAGCTCAACGCAATTCAAGACAAAGCAGCCTGCTTGATCAGCACGCCATCCATAACCGTAAAGATTCACTCCCTCCACCATCACCAGCGCACTGTGTCAACTGTGTAC